>NC_053397.1:77613-270113 GCF_905171765.1 Bufo bufo | reverse complement strand
ATACTGTGGAGGAGATCGCTGCATGTAAATGTGTCTCCTCCACTGACGAGCAGGTGATTGTCAAGAAGGAACGCTTCTGTATGGGGACGAGTGATGGCATTAGTAATCACTGCTCCCTATACTGTGGAGGAGATCGCTGCATGTAAATGTGTCTCCTCCACTGATGAGCAGTGACAAGCAGATTGTCAGGAAGGAACACTTCTGTATGGGGACGAGCGATGGCATTATGATCACTGCTCCTTATACTGTGAAAGAGATCACTGCATGTAAATATGACTTGTCCACTGACGAGCAGGCGATTGTCAGGAAGGAAGGCTTCTGTATGGGGACGAGCGATGGCATTTGTGATCACTGCGCCCTATACTGTGAAGGAGATCACTGCATGTAAATATGACTTGTCCACTGACGAGCAGGAGATTGTCAGGAAGGAAGGCTTCTGTATGGGGACGAGCGATGGCATTTGTGATCACTGCGCCCTATACTGTGGAGGAGATCACTGCATGTAAATATGACTTGTCCACTGACGAGCAGGAGATTGTCAGGAAGGAAGGCTTCTGTATGGGGACGAGCGATGGCATTAGTGATCACTGCTCCTCCTACTGTGGAGGATATCGCTGCATGTAAATGTGTCTCCTCCACTGACGAGCAGACGACTGTCAGGAAGGAACACTTTTGTATTGGGATAAGTGATGGCATTAGTGACCACTGCTCCCTATACTGTGAAAGAGATCTCTGCATGTAAATATGACTTGTCCACTGACGAGAAGGTGATTGTCAGGAAGGAACGCTTCTGTTGGGGACGAGTGGTGGCAATAGTGATCACTGCTCCCTATACTGTGGAGGAGACCGTTGCATGTAAATGTGTCTCCTCCACTGAGCGAGCAGATTGTCAGGAAGGAACACTTCTGTGATCACTGCTCCCCATACTGTGGAGGAGATCGCTGCATGTAAATGTGACTCCCACACTGATGAGAAGGTGATTGTCAGGAAGGAACGCCTCTGTATGGGGACGATTGATGGCATTAGTAATCACTGCTCCCTATACTGTGGAGGAGATCGCTGCATGTAAATGTGTCTCCTCCACTGACGAGCAGGTGATTGTCAGGAAGGAACGCTTCTGTATGGGGACGATTGATGGCATTAGTAATCACTGCTCCCTATACTGTGGAGGAGATCGCTGCGTGTAAATGTGTCTCCTCCGCTGATGAGCAGGTGATTGTCAGGAAGGAACGCTTCTGTATGGGGACGAGCGATGCCATTAGTGATCACTGCTCCTCATACTGTGGAGGAGATCACTACATGTAAATGTGTCTCCTCCACTGATGAGCAGTGACAAGCAGATTGTCAGGAAGGAACACTTCTGTATAGGGTCGAGCGATGGCATTAGTGATCACTGCTCCCCATACTGTGAAGGAGATCGCTGCATGTAAATGTGTCTCCTCCACTGATGAGCAGTGACAAGCAGATTGTCAGAAAGGAACGCTTCTGTATAGGGTCGAGCGATGGCATTAGTGATCACTGCTCCCCATACTGTGAAGGAGATCGCTGCATGTAAAAGTGTATCCTCCACTGAAGAGCAGGCGATTGTCAGGAAGGAACGCTTCTGTATGGGGACGAGTGATGGCATTAGTGATCACTGCTCCCTATACTGTGGAGGAGATCGCTGCATGTAAAAGTGTATCCTCCACTGACGAGCAGGCGATTGTCAGGAAGGAACACTTCTGTATGGGGACGAGTGATGGCATTAGTAATCACTGCTCCCTATACTGTGGAGGAGACCGGTGCATGTAAATGTGTCTCCTCCGCTGATGAGCAGGTGATTGTCAGGAAGGAACGCTTCTGTATGGGGACGAGCGATGGCATTAGTGACCACTGCTCCCCATACTGTGAAGGCGATCGCTGCATGTAAAAGTGTATCCTCCACTGATGAGCAGTGACAAGCAGATTGTCAGAAAGGAACGCTTCTGTATAGGGTCGAGTGATGGCATTAGTGATCACTGCTCCCCATACTGTGAAGGAGATCGCTGCATGTAAAAGTGTATCCTCCGCTGATGAGCAGTGACAAGCAGATTGTCAGAAAGGAACGCTTCTGTATAGGGTCGAGCGATGGCATTAGTGACCACTGCTCCCCATACTGTGAAGGAGATCGCTGCATGTAAAAGTGTATCCTCCACTGACGAGCAGGCGATTGTCAGGAAGGAACACTTCTGTATGGGGACGAGTGATGGCATTAGTAATCACTGCTCCCTATACTGTGGAGGAGACCGGTGCATGTAAATGTGTCTCCTCCGCTGATGAGCAGGTGATTGTCAGGAAGGAACGCTTCTGTATGGGGACGAGTGATGGCATTAGTAATCACTGCTCCCTATACTGTGGAGGAGATCACTACATGTAAATGTGTCTCCTCCACTGATGAGCAGTGACAAGCAGATTGTCAGAAAGGAACGCTTCTGTATAGGGACGAGTGATGGCATTAGTAATCACTGCTCCCTATACTGTGAAGGAGACCGGTGCATGTAAATGTGCCTCCTCCGCTGATGAGCAGGTGATTGTCAGGAAGGAACACTTCTGTATGGGACGAGTGATGGCATTAATGATCACTGCTCCCTGTACTGTGGAGGAGATCGCTGCATGTAAATGTGTCTCCTCCACTGATGAGCAGTGACAAGCAGATTGTCAGAAAGGAACGCTTCTGTATAGGGACGAGTGATGGCATTAGTAATCACTGCTCCCTATACTGTGGAGGAGACCGGTGCATGTAAATGTGTCTCCTCCGCTGATGAGCAGGTGATTGTCAGGAAGGAACACTTCTGTATGGGACGAGTGATGGCATTAATGATCACTGCTCCCTGTACTGTGGAGGAGATTGCTGCATGTAAATGCTTCTGTATGGGGATATATACACATCACTATGAGGATATATACACATCACTATGAGGATATATACACATCACTATGAGGATATATACACATCACTATGAGGATATATACACATCACTATGAGGATATATATACACATCACTATGAGGATATATACACATCACTATGAGGATATATACACATCACTATGAGGATATATATACATCACTATGAGGGTATATACACATCACTATGAGGATATACACACATCACTATGAGGATATATATATCACTATGAGGATATATACATCACTATGAGGATATATACACATCACTATGAGGATATATACACATCACTATGAGGATATATACACATCACTATGAGGATATATACACATCACTATGAGGATATATACACATCACTATGAGGATATATATACATCACTATGAGGATATATATACACATCACTATGAGGATATATATACACATCACTATGAAGGTATATACATCACTATGAGGGTATATACATCACTATGAGGATATATACACATCACTATGAGGATATATATACACATCACTATGAGGATATACACACATCACTATGAGGGTATATACATCACTATGAGGGTATATACATCACTATGAGGATATATACACATCACTATGAGGATATATACACATCACTATGAGGATATATACACATCACTATGAGGATATATACATCACTATGAGGGTATATACATCACTATGAGGATATATACACATCACTATGAGGATATACACATCACTATGAGGATATATATACACATCACTATGAGGATATACACACATCACTATGAGGATATATACACATCACTATGAGGATATACATACATCACTATGAGGATATATACACATCACTATGAGGATATATACATCACTATGAGGATATATATACACATCACTATGAGGATATATATACACATCACTATGAGGATATATACACATCACTATGAGGATATACATACATCACTATGAGGATATATACACATCACTATGAGGATATATACACATCACTATGAGGATATATACATCACTATGAGGATATATATACACATCACTATGAGGATATATACACATCACTATGAGGATATATACACATCACTATGAGGATATATACACATCACTATGAGGATATATACACATCACTATGAGGATATATACACATCACTATGAGGATATATATACATCACTATGAGGGTATATACACATCACTATGAGGATATATACACATCACTATGAGGATATATACACATCACTATGAGGATATATATACATCACTATGAGGATATATACATCACTATGAGGATATACACATCACTATGAGGATATATATACATCACTATGAGGATATATATACATCACTATGAGGATATACACATCACTATGAGGATATATACATCACTATGAGGGTATATACATCACTATGAGGATATATACACATCACTATGAGGATATACACATCACTATGAGGATATATATACACATCACTATGAGGATATACACACATCACTATGAGGATATATACACATCACTATGAGGATATACATACATCACTATGAGGATATATACACATCACTATGAGGATATATACATCACTATGAGGATATATATACACATCACTATGAGGATATATATACACATCACTATGAGGATATATACACATCACTATGAGGATATACATACATCACTATGAGGATATATACACATCACTATGAGGATATATACACATCACTATGAGGATATATACATCACTATGAGGATATATATACACATCACTATGAGGATATATACACATCACTATGAGGATATATACACATCACTATGAGGATATATACACATCACTATGAGGATATATACACATCACTATGAGGATATATACACATCACTATGAGGGTATATACACATCACTATGAGGATATATACACATCACTATGAGGATATATACACATCACTATGAGGATATATATACATCACTATGAGGGTATATACACATCACTATGAGGATATATACACATCACTATGAGGATATATACACATCACTATGAGGATATATATACATCACTATGAGGATATATACATCACTATGAGGATATACACATCACTATGAGGATATATATACATCACTATGAGGATATATATACATCACTATGAGGATATATACACATCACTATGAGGGTATATACACATCACTATGAGGATATATATACACATCACTATGAGGATATACACACATCACTATGAGGATATATACACATCACTATGAGGATATATACACATCACTATGAGGATATATACACATCACTATGAGGATATACACACATCACTATGAGGATATACACACATCACTATGAGGATATACACATCACTATGAGGATATATATACATCACTATGAGGATATATACACATCACTATGAGGATATATACACATCACTATGAGGATATATACACATCACTATGAGGATATATACACATCACTATGAGGATATATACATCACTATGAGGATATACACATCACTATGAGGATATACACATCACTATGAGGATATACACATCACTATGAGGATATACACATCACTATGAGGATATATACACATCACTATGAGGATATATATACACATCACTATGAGGATATATATACACATCACTATGAGGATATATATACACATCACTATGAGGATATATACATCACTATGAGGATATATACACATCACTATGAGGGTATATACATCACTATGAGGATATATACGTGACTCTTTAGTAATCCACATGTCACATTCCTATTGGCTCGTTGTATTTTTAGGTTGTAAGGGTGACACCCGGGGCTTTGCTAATAAAGTGAGGGTCTTCTGCCGTTTGGAGTTGGAAGAGGTGGAGGAAGACTCAGATACCACCATGAACCATGTCTTCTCCTTCCTTTACTCCTGTAGTAAATCTGGAGCGCTGCAGAGAACATGGTTACATCCATTGTTTAGGGGACATACAAAAATTCATGATAACACTATATACCACGCAGCATATAAGCTTCATACCCCCGAGCTGCTACACAATTCCGCACAGCTTGTGAAATAAGGGAACAGGTTGATCATTAGGGGTTTCATAAGAAAGAAACGGTGGGTAAATAGCTGACCTAACTGTGCATCTACTGTTCATAATAAATGACTCGAATTGAAACGGCAAAGAATTTTTAATGAAAATAGCCAAGCCTCAGCATTTAGACCAAATTGGGAGGCGGTATAATAAAGTGTATCAGTTCTGAAGATATCTGTGAAAAGAAGTCAAATGGGCTTCCTGGATGCAAAT
This sequence comes from Bufo bufo, assembly GCF_905171765.1. Taxonomy (NCBI): domain Eukaryota; kingdom Metazoa; phylum Chordata; class Amphibia; order Anura; family Bufonidae; genus Bufo; species Bufo bufo. The sequence continues at coordinate 263,910 of NC_053397.1, read as the reverse complement.
GATATCATGTCGGAGGCAAACATAGTGGAAAAATAGCCTTGTGTCACTTGTAGGGACAATTATTCGGCCTCCTAAGATGGAAAATAATTATGGAATAGAATAATGTGCATAAATCAGTAAACAGCAGTCCAGAGCCTCACAGATAGATATGGTAGGATCCCAAGGGTATGCTTTGAGGATGGACTAGGAGAACCAGAAGAAAATGCCAGTTAGCAAAGTGTAGAAAAACATGTGAGAACTGAAAGAAGAATGAGAAAAATACAATCAGTGCGTTCATCAACGGTATAAGCGGAATGCACTGAACCTTGAACTGCCTGAGGCGTGGGGGTACCATGGAATCCAGATCCAGAGCCATATCAAACAGAAGAAAAACATCTGAACAACGCTTGACATAAGACATGTAAGATATTAGCGGCACCACTCCACCCCAACACAACAATTGCTCAATAAATGCCCAAAGGAGAAGGGTACATTAACCGTTCAGAAGGTATTGGGGTACACTGCGGCCAATAGACAGCTGACTGAAGAAAAAATTCTGACAGACCAGGCCTCAGCCTTTGAGTCACAATTATTTCAGGAAATGTGCACATTGTACAATATTAAAAAAATATGAAGACTGCCCACAATGCAATGGTTTATGTGAAACAATGAACCAAAAGATAATAAATCTAATGCGTAAATTAAGTGTGTGAAAGCAAAATGGCCAACATGGGTATCTAAACTGACTTTGCTATATAACCGTACACCCAACAAATAACCAATAAAACAACCCAGAGGCTCCACAAAAACCAATGGACGCCAAAGCTGAGGCTAAACCACTATGTGTAGGAGATCACGTATGGTTACGAACACAACACAGGTCAAACAAACTGGAAAATAATTGGGAATCTGTGCCCTAAGATATCAAAGCAATACCGAGTTCTGAAACATATCAAATAAACAGGGTGATGAGAACCTAAAAATTGTTCGCCGCAATCCACAGAAGCCATGTTTATCCAATCAACTTGAGAAAGAAACCTGTACTTCTCAGGAAAATCTACCAATTGAAAAGTTAAAACCAGCGACCCCCTTTAACTGTTTTTCTGTTCTAGAATGGTGGATGGTACCAAAAATGTCGTTACCCGTGTCTACTGTTCCTGAACCTTGTGGTTCCATCGCTGAGGTCACCAATAATGCCCTTTCTGATCCTGTGATCGACACACAGCCTAGGAAATCCGAAAGAGCCACCATAGGTATCAAACCAGCCAGATCTCCAGATTACCTGTTCCACCCACACATCTGTTGTGTAATTGTGATTTATGGGTCAGAACTGTTGGAGATACAACAACCTACAGCTTAGGCTACTTTCACACTGGCGTTTAGAATTCTGTTTGTGATATCCGTTTCAGGGATCTCACAAACGGTTCAAAACGGATCAGTTCAGCCCCAATGCATTTTGAATGGATAAGGATTCGCTCAGAATGCATCTGCTTGGCTCTATTCCGCTCTGGATGCGGACACCAAAAAGCTGCTTGCAGCGTTTTGGTGTCCGCCTGGCAATGTGGATCCAAACGGATCCGTCCTGACTTACAATGCAAGTCAATGGGGGCGGATCCGTTTTCACTGACACAATATGGTGCAATTGAAAACTGATCCGTTCTCCATTGACTTTCAATGTGAGTTACAAAACGGATCCGTTTTGACTTAGACTTTTTTGTTTTTTTATTATAATATTAATGCAAACGGATCCGTTCTGAACGGATACAAGACGGATCCGCACCGAACGCAGGTGTGAAAGTAGCCTTAGTCTATTGCTGGATTGACTGCAGTTCATAGTTCTGACACTAGATGTCACTGTTACTAATGCTCACATGTAGTCTCTCTATGCATTTCTATGATGTGTTGTATTTCCTGTACATTGAGGTGAACTCACTGATTTCTTTTTCCTGTCTGTGACATTCACCATGTAAGGTGCACGCATGTTCCAATAAACCCAGTTCATGTTACTCCACAATGTCTGATCTGAACCGACTCCGCTGCACCCAGCAATAAGAACTACATTCCTATGAATATATGTGATGATGTACGCTACAGCTATACCTACGCTTCTGAGGTTCATCTATGATGCTGCCCATTTTTGCTGATGATGCTTAAGATCTGTGTATCCTATGAAAACATTATTTTTGTCTTGCTGTAAGCTATATAAAAGGCCATGTACTGGTCACATTCAGTGAGGAAGTCTATTACATTGCAATCTATGATAAAAGGCATCAAGGTCAGCCCTATAGAGAGTGAAGTGAATAAGGGTCAAAATGTTGCTTGACATAATGAATACTTTGAGAAGGGGCTTATTATCATGCACACCGTGTATATTGGACATGATGACTATCTTGGCGGTACTGTTTGCCAGTCCAGTAATTGGTTTGGTCCAGTTAACAATGTCCTTTTGAGTCTTTTTGCTGCAGGTGCAGTTGCCGTCCAGAGAGCCAATGAGCTGAACCCTACATCCTAGATCTGTGACCTGACCACAGTATCTGCTATCCTGTTCTTCCCCTGCGGTGACTGGTGATGACCTTGCTAATGACGGAGAACTTCCCGCTTGATGTCTACAGCCTTGATCAGCCACATGCATCCTGTCCACATGCATTCCGCATGTCCCATAGAACCAGCTACCAGGATGCATCATCAGTGGTCAGGCAGGAAACAAGCCTTGATGTTGACTACTGAGCCCATGCTGAATCCAGTTGATGACGTTTAAGCGGGCACCTTCCGACTGGGCTTGTCCTTCTACTGTGTTATGGCTTTCCAATTCATTCTCTAATCTAATATTTTCTTTCTTAAACTCCACGGTTCGCTCCTGTATTTTCTGCATAAAGATGTCCCTTAAATAAGCTTTTAAGGCGTCCCAAACAACCTGTAATTGTGCTCTTCCCTTATTCATGGACCAATAATCCGGAATAGTGTCCTCCCAAAAGTCCTTACCATTGATCAGCGTCAGCCAGTGAGGATTTTACCAAAACAATCGACTTTTCTTTCCATTATTTTGGCTATGTAAGTATATCAGTATAGGGGAATGATCAGAGATACCATCTACCTCATATTTCATCTTTTGAATCCATCGCATAAATTCATCATTGGCCAGCGCTAAATCAATTCTGGCTTTTGTGTTCTTTGAGCCAATAAAACATGAAAATACCTTTTTCTCCCCAAGGAAACACCTCCAAAAATCCATTATTCCGAGTTCTTGTGATATTATAAATAATGGCGTAGTACCTATTTTAGGGCTCACATTCTTTTTCCCTGAACTTGATCTGATCCCTCTTCCATGACACCACTAAAGTCTCCTATACATAAGGTTGGACATCGTTGTCTATAGACACTTACTCCGTGAGAATATGATGAGCAACACAAATGGAATTCGTCTTTGGCCCATTTCTTACCCATTATAGTTCCGTTATCTTTAATCAGATGGGTCTCTAACAGACATATGACTGTGGGTAAGAACCTATTCACCTGATCACTAACCATTACCCTTTTTAGTCTATCCTCCAACCCATTCACATTCCATACAAAAATAAAAAAAAAACAGCTGGCCCCCGTCCCCTCTCCTTAATCTAAATGCAATTCATCCATCATAGATCTCTTCCACTCTGCTAACCCCCGGAAAAATCCCCTCCATCACCGGATCCCCCACACATACCCAGCATTATCATCATATTACAGTCCTTTTAAATCCAACCATTTTTTGGCTTCTTCTGTTTTAGAGAAAAATAATGTTTGCTCCTTATAAACCACACGCAATTTTGCTGGAAATATCATGGAGTATCCAACATTCACTATTTTTAACCTTCTTTTAATGTCACAAAACTCCTTTCGTTTAAGTTGAACCTCCTTTGTGAAGTCTGGATATATTTAAATTTTCTGACCATTATATGATCTATCCTTTAAGAATCTATTACGTCTCCTGAGCATAATACCTTGAGGATAATAGCTCTGCTTCCTGGTGGAGTTTTTTTTAGCAAGGATTCTATGTACACATGCTATTCCATATAAAGCTGACACTACCTCTGCTAACCCCTATATCACCTCTTTCAGATCCTAAACCTCTTAGATTGCAGCGACGGATCCATTATCTAGATCAGTAATCTTATTTAACAATATACCATTTACAGATTGCATTTGTGACACCCTTTGATTAACCCCTTGAAGCCCTCCGCCGTACATGTACGGCAGAAGTCCAGTCTTTAAACATTGTGACCGCTAGCACATGCAGCGGGCGCCATATCCGCAGGGTTTCTGCTATTTTAAATAGCAGAGACTCACAGCACATGTACAGTAGAGACCAAAAGTTTGGACACACCTTCTCATTCAAAGAGTCTTCTTTATTTTCATGACTATGAAGGCATCAAAACTAAACTATACATAACAAACAAGTGTGAAACAACTGAAAATATGTCATATTCTAGGTTCTTCAAAGTAGCCACCTTTTGCTTTGATTACTGCTTTGCACACTCTTGGCATTCTCTTGATGAGCTTCAAGAGGTAGTCCCCTGAAATGGTTTTCACTTCACAGGTGTGCCCTGTCAGGTTTAATAAGGGGGATTTCTTGCCTCATAAATGGGGTTGGGACCATCAGTGGCGTTGAGGAGAAGTCAGGTGGATACACAGCTGATAGTCCTACTGAATAGACTGTTAGAATTTGTATTATGGCAAGAAAAAAGCAGCTAAGTAAAGAAAAACGAGTGGCCATCATTACTTTAAGGAATGAAGGTCAGTCAGTCAGCCGAAAAATTGGGAAAACTTTGAAAGTAAGGGCTATTTGACCATGAAGGAGAGTGATGGGGTGCTGCGCCAGATGACCTGGCCTCCACAGTCACCGGACCTGAACCCAATCGAGATGGTTTGGGGTGAGCTGAACCGCAGAGTGAAGGCAAAAGGGCCAACAAGTGCTAAGCATCTCTGGGAACTCCTTCAAGACTGTTGGAAGACCATTTCAGGGGACTACCTCTTGAAGCTCATCAAGAGAATGCCAAGAGTGTGCAAAGCAGTAATCAAAGCAAAAGGTGGCTACTTTGAAGAACCTAGAATATGACATATTTTCAGTTGTTTCACACTTGTTTGTTATGTATATAATTCCACATGTGTTAATTCATAGTTTTGATGCCTTCATAGTCCTGAAAATAAAGAAAACTCTTTGAATGAGAAGGTGTGTCCAAACTTTTGGTCTGTACTGTATGTGATCAGCCATAAGGCTTTACACTAAAATCTTGCGTACAAATGTTTGTAAATAACCCCCAATATGCTCATGTGAAATTAGCCTAATGGTTGTGGCAGTGAGGAGATAATGGGTCACAGCCCTGCTGGTGTAGGACAAAGAAGAGTTAAATGGACAGCTTTTTGGTGCTCTCGGAAAGTGAAGTAGTGCAGGGAAACGGTTACAGGTAGATCTATGGGTCTACAACAGTGGGCAGGATAATTGCCAAATTTCAGAGTGTCTGAGGCAGAAGAGAGGTTAACAGGCAGAGCCTTGTAAGTCTTGGGAAGGGAAGAGGTTAAGGGGCAGATATCCAGTCTTTTAAAACGGTAAAAGGGTTAATAAAGAGATACTTGGTGGTATAGGGCAGTAAGTATATTAACCTTTTCAGCACCGGGCAATTTTCCATCCTTGCATTTTAATTTTTTCTCCCCGTCTTCCAGAAGCGTTAATTTTTTTCTTATTTTTCCATTCACTTAACAAGTTTACATGACAAATTGTACTTTCTAATGGCTCCATTTAATATTGCATACCATGTAGTGGGAAGCTGTAAACCATTCCAAATCGGGTGGAATTAGAAAAATAAATAAATTCAGCCAAAGTTTAATAGGTTTTGTTTTTACAGTGTTCCCTATAAGATGAAACTGACCTGTTCTCTTTATTCTCCAGGTTAGTACGATTACAGTGATATCACATTTATATAGTTTTATGGGTTTGTTTTTATGGCGTTCTCTATGAGATAAAACTGACCTGTTCCCTTCATTCTCCGGTCAGTACGATTACAGTGATACCACATTTATATAGTTTTATGGGTTTTGTGTTTACAGCGTTCCCTATGAGATAAAACTGACCTGTTCCCTTCATTCTCCGGGTCAGTACGATTACAGTGATACCACATTTATATAGTTTTATGGGTTTGTTTTTACGGTGTCCCCTATGAGATAAAACTGACCTGTTCTCTCCATTCTCCGGGTCAGTACGATTACAGTGATACCACATTTATATAGTTTTATGGGTTTTGCTTTTACAGTGTTCCCTATGAGATAAAACTGTCCTGTTCCCTTCATTCTCCGGGTCAGTACGATTACAGTGATATCACATTTATATAGTTTTATGGGTTTTATTTCTACAGCGTCCCCTATGAGATAAAACTGACCTGTTCTCTTCATTCTCCGGATCAGTATCACATTTACAGTTGCAAGGAAAAGTATGTGAACCCTTTGGAATTATATGGATTTCTGCACAAATTAGTCATAAAATGTGATCTGATCTTCATCTAAGTCACAACAATAGACAATCACAGTCGGCTTAAACTAATAACACACAAAGAGTTAAATGTTACCATGTTTTTATTGAACACACCATGTAAACATTCACAGTGCAGGTGGAAAAAGTATGTGAACCCTTGGATTTAATAACTGGTTGAACCTACTTTGGCAGCAACAACTTCAACCAAACATTTCCTGTAGTTGCAGATCAGACGTGCACAACGGTCAGGAGTAATTCTTCACCATTCCTCTTTACAGAACGGTTTCAGATAGCAATCCGTCCAGGCCCTGACGCAGCAAAGCAGCCCCAAACCATGATGCCCCCACGACAAAAACTTCACAGTTGGGATGAGGTTTTGATGTTGGTGTGCTGTGCCTCTTTTTCACCACACATAGTGCTGTGTGTTTCTTCCAAACAACTCAACTTTAGTTTCATCTGTCCACAGAATATTTTGCCAGTACTGCTGTGAAACATACAGGGGCTCTTGTGCAAACTGTAAACGAGCAGCAATGTTATTTTTTGGACAGCAGTGGCTTCCTCTGTGGTATCCTCCCATTAAATCCATTCTTGTTTAGTGTTTTACGTATTGTAGATTCACTAACTGGGGTGTTAGCATATGCCAGAGACTTTTGTAAGTCTTTAGCTGACACTCTAGGATTCTTCTTCACCTCATTGAGCAGTCTGCGCTGTGCTCTTGCAGTCATCTTTACAGGACGGCCGCTCCGAGGGAGAGTAGCAGCAGTACTGAACTTTCTCCATTTATAGACAATTTGTTTTACCGTGGACTCATGAACAGCAAGGCTTTTGGAGATACTTTTATAACCCTTTCCAGCTTTCTGCAAGTCAACAATTCTTAATCGTAGGTCTTCTGAGAGCTCTTTTGTGCGAGGCATCATTCACATCAGGCAATGCTTCTTGTTAAAAGCAAACCCAGAACTGGTGTGTGTTTTTTATAGGGCAGGGCATCTGTAACCAACACCTCCAATCTCATCTCATTGATTGGACTCCAGCTGGCTGACACCTCACTCCAATTAGCTCTTGGAGATGTCATTAGTCTAGGGGTTCACATACTTTTTACACCTGTACTGTGATTGTTTACATGGTGCGTTCAATAAAAACATGGTAACATTTAATTCTGTGTGTGTTATTAGTTTAAGCCGACTGTGATTGTCTATTGTTATGACTTGGATGAAGATCAGATCGCATTTTATGACCAATTTGTGCAGAAATCCATATAATTCCAAAAGGGTTCACATACCTTTTCTTGCAACTGTATATAGTTTTATGGGTTTTGTTTTTATGGCGTTCTCTATGAGATAAAACTGACCTGTTCTCTTCATTCTCCAGGTCAGTACGATTACAGTGATACCACATTTATATAGTTTTATGGGTTTTGTTTTTACAGCGTTCCCTATGAGATAAAACTGACCTGTTCTCTTTATTCTCCGGGTCAGTATGATTACAGTGATACCATATTTATATCGTTTTATGGGTGTTGTTTTTATGGCGTTCTCTATGAGATAAAACTGACCTGTTCTGTTCATTCTCCGGGTCAGTACGATTACAGAGATACCACATTTATATAGTTTTATGGGTTTTGTATTTACAGCGTTCTCTATGAGATAAAACTGACCTGTTCTCTTCATTCTCCAGGTCAGTACGATTACAGTGATACCACATTTATATAGTTTTATGGGTGTTTTTATGGCGTTCACTATGAGATAAAACTGACCTGTTCTGTTCATTCTCTGGGTCAGTACGATTACAGTGATACCACATTTATATAGTTTTATGGGTTTTGTTTTTACAGCGTTCCATATGAGATAAAACTGACCTGTTCTCTTCATTCTCCGGTCAGTATGATTACAGTGATACCACATTTATATAGTTTTATGGGTTTTGTTTTTACAGCGTTCCCTATGAGATAAAACTGACCTGTTTTCTTCATTCTCTGGGTCAGTACGATTACAGTGATACCACATTTATATAGTTTTATGGGTTTTGTGTTTACAGCGTTCCCTATGAGATAAAACTGACCTGTTCCCTTCATTCTCCGGGTCAGTACGATTACAGTGATATCACATTTATATAGTTTTATGGGTTTTGTATTTACAGCGTTCCATATGAGATAAAACTGACCTGTTCTCTTCATTCTCTGGGTCAGTACGATTACAGTGATACCACATTTATATAGTTTTATGGGTTTTGTTTTTACAGCGTTCCCTATGAGATAAAACTGACCTGTTCTCTTCATTCTCCGAGTCAGTACGATTACAGTGATATCACATTTATATAGTTTATGGGATTTGTTTTTACAGTGTTCCCTATGAGATAAAACTGACCTGTTCTCTTCATTCTCCGGTCAGTACGATTACAGTGATACCACATTTATATAGTTTTATGGGTTTTGCTTTTACAGCGTTCCCTATGAGATAAAACTGACCTGTTCTCTTCATTCTCCGGTCAGTATGATTACAGTGATACCACATTTATATAGTTTTATGGGTTTTGTTTTTACAGTGTTCCCTATGAGATAAAACTGACCTGTTCTCTTCATTCTCCGGTCAGTACGATTACAGTGATACCACATTTATATAGTTTTATGGGTTTTGTTTTTACAGCGTTCCCTATGAGATAAAACTGACCTGTTCTCTTCATTCTCTGGGTCAGTACGATTACAGTGATACCACATTTATATAGTTTTATGGGATTTGTTATTACTGCGTTCCCTATGAGATAAAACTGACCTGTTCTCTTCATTCTCTGGGTCAGTACGATTACAGTGATACCACATTTATATAGTTTTATGGGTTTTGTTTTTACAGTGTTCTCTATGAGATAAAACTGACCTGTTCCCTTCATTCTCCGGGTCAGTACGATTACAGTGATAAGATTTTGAATCTGAGAGGCACTCAAAATAGATGGGGTAGTGTATAATAATTACAATATATCTGATAATTTATTATATTCACAATTCAGACTCCTAAAAAAAGAAATATTTTATAAAAATATATTAAATTGCAGATATTATCAGGGCTGCTACATTACTGTTGCCACTTCACACTTACGATATTGATTTTATTATCGATCTTATTACTGAATTAAACAGTTGGTTTATACCCCAGAAGGTGGTTGTGCCTGTTCATTTCCTTTTTCTTTATTACTCACTTTTACTGGGTAGGTGACCCGGTGAACAGTGCACCCACCGCTATCTACCTGTCTAGCTGTTGAGCCTTCCATTGTTTATCCTTTTGAGGATAGCGCTATAGTTTCACAATCCTACTAGTCTGCAGACTATTGCACACAGCTAATACATCATTCAAGCTCTTTGATACACTCAGCTGCCGACCTGTCAGAAGGGATATTCTGTGCGATACTAGATCGCGTCCCATCAGGCTTCTCATTCATGAATTTGAACAGCTTTGAATTTTGATGCCACTACTCCCCCTACTGGACACCCACGGGATTTACAGTGAATCATCTACAGCAGTGGTTCTCAACCTTTCTAAAGCCGTGACCCCTTAATACAGTTCCTCATGTTGTGGTGACCCCCAACCATTACATTTTTTTCCTTGCTACGTCATAACTAATTTTGCTACTGTTATGATGACCCACCAAAAACACGCACAGACACCAATACACCAAATGTTAATTCAAATACACAAGTATTCATTCATAACCACAGAACTTTAGCATAAATACAAAATATTTGTAAACCAAATAAATAACTTTAAAATAAATAAACAACAAATACCCCCCTAATAAATAACTCAGTGGTGCTCACAGTACCCCCCCCCCCCCCCAAAAAAAAATAATCAGTGGTGCTCAGGGTACCCCTCAAATAAATAAATCAGTGGTGCTTCAAGTCCCCCCAAATAAATAAATCAGAAGTGCTCAGGGTCCCCCAAATAAATAAATCAGCGGGGCTTCAGGTCTCCCCCAAATAAATAAATCAGTGGTGCATCAGGTTTCCCCCAAATAAATAAATCAGAAGTGCTCAGGGTCCCCCAAATAAATAAATCAGAAGTGCTCAGGGTCCCCCAAATAAATAAATCAGCGGTGATTCATGTCCCCCCAAATAAATTAAGCCTTGCTCAGCCAAATAATAAAAATAAAATTAGCCAGGCTCAATTAAATCATTGGTGGCAGTGGTGCTCAGCGGCGGTGTCATTAACGAAAAAACTCGGACCTCAGCAGACAGGCGGCCCGACTTACCCGTCCAGACGTCAGGCTCCTTCAAGCACAGGCAGTGATAGGACATCACTTCCTGTGCGTGAGGATAAGGGGCCGCTGCCGTTGTGCGGGCGACCCACAATAGGAAGCCTCAGGCGACCCCCCGGAAAGGGCCGATCGACCCCTAGGTTGAGAACCGCTGATCTACAGGAATTATCCTACATCCCCATAGACTGAGACTTCAACAGAAGCGTTTTTTCCACGATATTGAGACCCTATGACGGATTTCAATACCGGAAAATAGAAACGCAAGTGTGAAAGTAGCCTAATACGTACCCCGCTCCCCACGTCGTTCCTGATGCCTACACGGCTGCCGCTTCTGGGGGTGTGGCAGGGGAGGAGCCAGGGCAGGTGGTGGGATGGGCCAGTGGTGGTTAGTGGGTGTAGTTAGTGCGGCCCCATTCAGATTATTGCTATGGGGCCCAATCACTTCTATGTACGCCCCTTTGTGGAGGTCACTAATAAAGGGGTGGTTGCTGTGGAGGTCACTGTTAAAGGGGAGGGCACTGTGGATGTTACTGTTAAGGGGGCAGGCCGCAGTGGAGGCGACTGTTAAAGGGGTGGGTGCTGTGGATGTAACTGTTATGGGGGATACTGGCGATATCTTTTAACGACACACAGAAACATTAAATGAAATAGACTAGTAGATGAGAAGATATAAAAAGTTGCAGATTCAGCATAGTGACAATGGTATCCTGAATAAACGAAGGACAAAGTATAATGGAAGTTGTGAAGAATATGGTGGCACACGGCACTTACAAGACATCTGCTGCCACCAGACGCGATGCTCTCAGTCCAGCTGCAATTTGGCAAACAAATCTCCAACCTTAAGAAGTGCAAAGTTCCTTCTCCAATGTCCACCTTACCATTGTGAGGTGTTGTTCTGGGTCTATTTAGAGGCGCTCAAACTCCAAGAATTTAAGAGAGGGGTTGCAATAGTGCAGCGGCCCTGAATATGAAAAGTCGCAATGTTCTGAGAGCCTCCAGGAGTAGTAAAGGCCACCATAAATGGTGACTATTCCCCTCTGACAGTCACGGAAGGCAATGTGAGATCAAAACTTTTATCCGTAGATTGAAACAGGCCCTGGGTGTTACACAGAAGCAAAGGCTACCCTGCACTACAGACCTCAGACTGTGCAGCTCGGTAAAGGCGATGCAGGGAGATAAACGAGTGGCTTAGAAGAATGTAGAAAGGGGAACAAGGGAAAAATGGCACACACAAGAGAAGCACATCGGACTTTACTGCGTCCTACCTGCACCCAGTGTGGTCCCGTTACCTGCACCCAGTGTGGTCCCGTTACCTGCACCCAGTGTGGTCCCGTTACCTGCACCCAGTGTGGTCCCGTTACCTGCACCCAGTGTGGTCCCGTTACCTGCACCCAGTGTGGTCCCGTTACCTGCACCCAGTGTGGTCCCGTTACCTGCACCCAGTGTGGTCCCGTTACCTGCACCCAGTGTGGTCCCGTTACCTGCACCCAGTGTGGTCCCGTTACCTGCACCCAGTGTGGTCCCGTTACCCGCACCCCGTGTGGCCCCGATACCCGCACCCCGTGTGGCCCCGATACCCGCACCCCGTGTGGCCCCGATACCCGCACCCCGTGTGGCCCCGATACCCGCACCCCGTGTGGCCCCGTTACCCGCACCCCGTGTGGCCCCGTTACCCGCACCCAGTGTGGTCCCGTTACCTGCACCCAGTGTGGTCCCGTTACCTGCACCCAGTGTGGTCCCGTTACCTGCACCCCGTGTGGCCCCGATACCTTCACCCCGTGTGGTCCCGATACCTGCACCCCGTGTGGTCCCGATACCTGCACCCAGTGTGGTCCCGTTACCCGCACCCAGTGTGGTCCCGTTACCTGCACCCAGTGTGGTCCCGTTACCTGCACCCAGTGTGGTCCCGTTACCTGCACCCAGTGTGGTCCCGTTACCTGCACCCAGTGTGGTCCCGTTACCCGCACCCCGTGTGGCCCCGTTACCTGCACCCAGTGTGGTCCCGATACCTGCACCCCGTGTGGTCCCGATACCTGCACCCCGTGTGGCCCCGATACCTGCACCCCGTGTGGTCCCGATACCTGCACCCCGTGTGGTCCTGTAGCAGAGAGCAGAGTGCACTTCACTGTAAAACTCTGCCTCCTGGGCACTTAAGTAACAATATCGGGCAGAATATGTCCTCATAGTCCCACTGCTCTGTTTGTCTGGCTGCTGTTAGCAGTTCACTGCTTGTAGATCTCGGCCACGAGATTAGAGGTTTCCTCCAGTACAGTGTATGTATTATATTATAAATGACAGCATGTGATTTTGGGGATTGTCCTAGTTGACAGGAAGGAGAAGGAGGGGGTGTCCTGGAAAATGCAGTAAAGTTGTGCAATGTTATAATAGGAGCAGGCCTCCTGGATTGTCAGGACACTCACCCGAACAAAGTAGCTTTCATACTCCGGCTCCTTGGAGACGAACTGATAAAGATCAGATAAATAATCATCCTGAAGCAGAAAAAAAAAAAAAGAGAATTATACAAGCGACACCCAACATGGCTGCTGATAAAGGAAACAGCAATATTATATCACTAACCAGTGCTCATATCATCAGAGACAGCGGCAGGGGTAGGAGCACCAGGGGGACTGGCGAGAAGCATTACAGACAGAAGAGATGGAAGCGAAAGCTCCGAATATACTGGAGTTGAAAAATCACAGCACTCAGAGGCCAAAAACTAATTAGACAAGGGCTTGTGAAAAAATGAGAACCTCCTTAAAGGGGTTCTCCGGAAATTAAGAAAATACTTAAATATTACTTTATTATAAATATATTCTCAAAGACCTTACATTAGTTATAATGGCTTGTTGTGTCTGGGGAGCAATCAGGGGAAACAAAATGGCCGCTGTCCTATTAGTACACACAGAACCTGTCCTAATCACACAGCAGGACAGGTTACTTCACAACACTGAGCTAAAGAGCTGCCTCATCCTCCTCTCTGCTCTGCTTGTCAGGAATTATGGTCCTGAATACAGCTGATAAGAACTGTAGCTGAATCTCTGGGGAATTTAGTTTATGAGGATCCGGGCCGAACTGGATGGACAAATGTCTTTTTTCGGCCTTATGTACTATGTTACCTGAAGGACAGAGAGGAGAGACAGGACAGACTGTGCTAATGGAGACTGTAGACAGGTGCTGCACCTCCCCCTCCTCTCAGGTCTCCTCATCTTCTCCATTCCCACAGGCAGTCACCTGTATTCAGGACCATAATTCCTGACAAGCAGAGCAGAGAGGAGGATGAGGCAGCTCTTTACCTCAGTGTTGTGAAGTAACCCGTCCTGCTGTGTGATTAGGACAGGTTGTGTGTGTACTAATAGGATGACAGCCATTTTATTTCTCCTAATGATTGCTCCCCAGACAAAACAAGCCATTATAACTAACAAAAGGTATTAGTGACTATATTTATTCTAAAATAATATTTAAGTATTTCAATTTTTTTAATTCCTGGAGAACACCTTAATGGTCGACTGGTCACAAACCTTGCTCTGGTCCAGTCTCCTCTTCAGCTCCTCTTCTTCCTCTTTCAGACTCTCCAGCTTGGGAGCAGTAACTACGCTACTGCCTCCAGGGTTGTTGGACATAGTCTTCTGGACTTGAAGCAACCTGTTAAGAAATAATTAGACAGAACACCGTCTGCACCTTCCGTAAGGTAAATGCACCCAATACACCCTTCCAGCAAAGTACCGTATTACTGCTGCACTGAGCAACCTAGTCAAGGGAGATCGGCATAACCGGAAAGACAATACTAGCCACATATAATTAATGGCCAAACATATGAAGACACATTAGTGCACGCTATACAGAAAAATGTCATCCCCCCAAACCTACATAACACACAGAAACATTGCACATACACTGTGTACAGAATTATTAGGCAAATGAGTATTTTGACCACACCATCCTCTTTATGCATGTTGTCTTACTCCAAGCTGTATAGGCTCGAAAGCCTACTACCAATTAAGCATATTAGGTGATGTGCATCTCTGTAATGAGAAGGGGTGTGGTCGAATTATTAGGCAACTTCCTTTCCTTTGGCAAAATGGGTCAAAAGAAGGACTTGACAGGCTCAGAAAAGTCAAAAATAGTGAGATATCTTGCAGAGGGATGCAGCACTCTTAAAATTGCAAAGCTTCTGAAGCGTGATCATCGAACAATCAAGCGTTTCATTCAAAATAGTCAACAGGGTCGCAAGAAGCGTGTGGAAAAACCAAGGCGCAAAATAACTGCCCATGAACTGAGAAAAGTCAAGCGTGCAGCTGCCAAGATGCCACTTGCCACCAGTTTGGCCATATTTCAGAGCTGCAACATCACTGGAGTGCCCAAAAGCACAAGGTGTGCAATACTCAGAGACATGGCCAAGGTAAGAAAGGCTGAAAGACGACCACCACTGAACAAGACACACAAGCTGAAACGTCAAGACTGGGCCAAGAAATATCTCAAGACTGATTTTTCTAAGGTTTTATGGACTGATGAAATGAGAGTGAGTCTTGATGGGCCAGATGGATGGGCCCGTGGCTGGATTGGTCACTGATTTGTTTTTGTTTTGTTTTTGAATGTCAGAAATGTATATTTGTGAATGTTGAGATGTTATATTGGTTTCACTGGTAAAAATAAATAATTGAAATGGGTATATATTTGTTTTTTGTTAAGTTGCCTAATAATTATGCACAGTAATAGTCACCTGCACACACAGATATCCCCCTAAAATAGCTAAAACTAAAAACAAACTAAAAACTACTTCCAAAAATATTCAGCTTTGATATTAATGAGTTTTTTGGGTTCATTGAGAACATGGTTGTTGTTCAATAATAAAATTAATCCTCAAAAATACAACTTGCCTAATAATTCTGCACTCTCTGTATAGAAATCACCTGCACTCATCTGTCTATAACACTGATACACTGTACATATAGATATCACCTGCACTCACCTGTCTATAATACTGATACACTGTACATACAGATATCACCTGTATTCACCTGTCTATAACACTGATACACTGTACATACAGATATCACCTGCACTCACCTGTCTATAACACTGATACACTGTACATACAGATATCACCTGCACTCACCTGTCTATAACACTGATACACTGTACATATAGATATCACCTGCACTCACCTGTCTATAACAGTAATACACTGTACATATAGATATCACCTGTACTCACCTGTCTATAATACTGATACAATGTACATATAGATAGATGAGTGCAGGTGATATCTATATGTATAGTGTATTAGTGTTATAGGCAGGTGAGTGCAGGTGATATCTATAACACTGATACACTGTACATATACAGTACAGACCAAAAGTTTGGACACACCTTCTCATTCAAAGAGTTTTCTTTATTTTCATGACTATGAAGGCATCAAAACTATGAATTAACACATGTGGAATTATATACATAACAAACAAGTGTGAAACAACTGAAAATATGTCCTATTCTAGGTTCTTCAAAGTAGCCACCTTTTGCTTTGATTACTGCTTTGCACACTCTTGGCATTCTCTTGATGAGCTTCAAGAGGTAGTCCCCTGAAATGGTCTTCCAACAGTCTTGAAGGAGTTCCCAGAGATGCTTAGCACTTGTTGGCCCTTTTGCCTTCACTCTGCGGTCCAGCTCACCCCAAACCATCTCGATTGGGTTCAGGTCCGGTGACTGTGGAGGCCAGGTCATCTGGCGCAGCACCCCATCACTCTCCTTCATGGTCAAATAGCCCTTACTTTCAAAGTTTTCCCAATTTTTCGGCTGACTGACTGACCTTCATTTCTTAAAGTAATGATGGCCACTCGTTTTTCTTTACTTAGCTGCTTTTTTCTTGCCATAATACAAATTCTAACAGTCTATTCAGTAGGACTATCAGCTGTGTATCCACCTGACTTCTCCTCAACGCCACTGATGGTCCCAACCCCATTTATAAGGCAATAAATCCCCCTTATTAAACCTGACAGGGCACACCTGTGAAGTGAAAACCATTTCAGGGGACTACCTCTTGAAGCTCATCAAGAGAATGCCAAGAGTGTGCAAAGCAGTAATCAAAGCAAAAGGTGGCTACTTTAAAGAACCTAGAATATGACATATTTTCAGTTGTTTCACACTTGTTTGTTATGTATATAATTCCACATGTGTTAGTTCATAGTTTTGATGCCTTCAGTTTGAATCTACAATTTTCATAGTCATGAAAATATAGAAAATAGTGTTTAGAGAGGGCTCACTTCCTGGACAATGATAGGAGTGGGTGCACCTTCAAGGAAGATTACACCCAATCTTCGGAAAAAAATGTATATATGAATGAGTAGTAGGGCACACCTACACTTGGACACACATAGGAGATTTAGTAAATACAATTTATTCAAACAAACACTGTGTGCAATAACACATATGTATAATAACACGTAAAATATAATTAAACAAATATTTGCATGCTATAAATCTATAAAAATGTTCACTGAATCATACACTTGAATGTAGTCCTGAAAAAAGGGAGCCTGATGTAGACAGAGAAGGATAGATCCTTCCAATTATGTTTGTCTATGAAATAATGCTTATATAGCAAGTCAGAAATGTTCAGCTCTTTAAGATGGTTCGTAGTATTCAGGAATTACAAGGCAAAGTTCACAGGAGTATATGGTCTTGTCACTTATATTCCTTCTGTTTGGTTTTGGTGTCCCAAAGCTCACTTTATATATGCACTAGTTCAGCGATAGTTTTTTACTCACGGTTGTGCCGGCTGTATTGCGGTTAGCGTGGCGTCCCACGTATGTTCCGCTTGCAGGCAGTGATGTAGCTTCCAGGGATCTTTGGTCATCAATTGCAGGAGTGCTGCAGTTAGGAATTTGTAGGTGGAGATTCCTACCAGGTGCTCTGATTAAACAGCAGACTGGTTTTTACGGCAGCCATCAGTCTTAGATTTTCTCCTGCCAATTTTGTCAGATACCGATCCCTTTCCTTATAGTTGGTATAAAGCGCTTCAATACTCCGGTTATATATTCAGTTTCATGGGATCCTCTTTTACCAAAAGAGGATCCCATGAAACTGAATATATAACCGGAATATTGAAGCGCTTTATACCAACTATAAGGAAAGGGATCGGTATCTGACAAAAAAGAGGATCCCATGAAACTGAATATATAACCGGAATATTGAAGCGCTTTATACCAACTATAAGGAAAGGGATCGGTATCTGACAAAATTGGCAGGAGAAAATCTAAGACTAATGGCTGCAGTAAAAACCAGTCTGCTGTTTAATCCGAGCACCTGGTAGGAATCTCCACCTACAAATTCCTAACTGCAGCACTCCTGCAATTGATGACCAAAGATCCCTGGATCTATACCCTGGAAGCTACATCACTGCCTGCAAGCGGAACATACGTGGGACGCCACGCTAACCGCAATACAGCCGGCACAACCGTGAGTAAAAAACTATCGCTGAACTAGTGCATATATAAAGTGAGCTTTGGGACACCAAAACCAAACAGAAGGAATATAAGTGACAAGACCATATACTCCTGTGAACTTTGCCTTGTAATTCCTGAATACTACGAACCATCTTAAAGAGCTGAAGATTTCTGACTTGCTATATAAGCATTATTTCATAGACAAACATAATTGGAAGGATCTATCCTTCTCTGTCTACATCAGGCTCCCTTTTTTCAGGACTACATTCAAGTGTATGATTCAGTGAACATTTTTATAGATTTATAGCATGCAAATATTTGTTTAATTATATTTTACGTGTTATTATACATATGTGTTATTGCACACAGTGTTTGTTTGAATAAATTGTATTTACTAAATCTCCTATGTGTGTCCAAGTGTAGGTGTGCCCTACTACTCGTTCATATTAAAATAAAGAAAACTCTTTAAATGAGAAGGTGTGTCCAAACTTTTGGTCTGTACTGTAGATATCACCTGCACTCACCTGTCTATAACACTGATACACTGTACATATAGATATCACCTGCACTCACCTGTCTATAATACTGATACACTGTACATATAGATATCACCTGCACTCACCTGTCTATAACACTGATACACTGTACATATAGATATCACCTGCACTCACCTGTCTATAATACTGATACACTGTACATATAGATATCACCTGCACTCACCTGTCTATAACACTGATACACTGTACATATAGATATCACCTGCACTCACCTGTCTATAACACTGATACACTGTACATATAGATATCACCTGCATTCATCTGTCTATAACACTAATACACTGTACATATAGATATCACCTGCACTCACCTGTCTATAACACTGATACACTGTACATATAGATATCACCTGCACTCACCTGTCTATAACACTGATACACTGTACATATAGATATCACCTGCACTCACCTGTCTAAAACACTGATACACTGTACATATAGATATCACCTGCATTCATCTGTCTATAATACTGATACACTGTACATATATATCACCTGCACTCACCTGTCTATAACACTGATACACTGTACATATAGATATCACCTGCACTCACCTGTCTATAATACTGATACACTGTACATACAGATATCACCTGCACTCACCTGTCTATAACACTGATACACTGTACATATAGATATCACCTGCACTCACCTGAATATAACACTGATACACTGTACATATAGATATCACCTGCACTCACCTGAATATAACACTGATACACTGTACATATAGATATCACCTGCACTCACCTGTCTATAACACTGATACACTGTACATATAGATATCACCTACACTCACCTGAATATAACACTGATACACTGTACATACAGATATCACCTGCACTCACCTGACTATACCACTGATACACTGTACATATAGATATCACCTGCACTCACCTGTCTATAATACTGATACACTGTACATATAGATATCACCTGTACTCATCTGTCTATAACACTGATACACTGTACATATAGATATCACCTGCATTCACCTGTCTATAATACTGATACACTGTACATATAGATATCACCTGTATTCACCTGTCTATAACACTGATACACTGTACATATAGATATCACCTGCACTCACCTGTCTATAACACTGATACACTGTACATATAGATATCACCTGCACTCACCTGTCTATAACACTGATACACTGTACATATAGATATCACCTGCACTCACCTGTCTATAATACTGATACACTGTACATATAGACATCACCTGCACTCATCTGTCTATAACACTGATACACTGTACATATAGATATCACCTGCACTCACCTGTCTATAACACTGATACACTGTACATATAGATATCACCTGCACTCACCTGTCTATAACACTGATACACTGTACATATAGATATCACCTGTACTCATCTGTCTATAACACTGATACACTGTACATATAGATATCACCTGCACTCACCTGTCTATAACACTGATACACTGTACATACAGATATCACCTACACTCACCTGTCTATAATACTGATACACTGTACATATAGATATCACCTGTATTCACCTGTCTATAATACTGATACACTGTACATATAGATATCACCTGCACTCACCTGTCTATAATACTGATACACTGTACATATAGATATCACCTGCATTCATCTGTCTATAACACTGATACACTGTACATATAGATATCACCTGTACTCACCTGTCTATAACACTGATACACTGTACATATAGATATCACCTGCACTCACCTGTCTATAACACTGATACACTGTACATATAGATATCACCTGCACTCACCTGTCTATAATACTGATACACTGTACATATAGATATCACCTGCACTCACCTGTCTATAACACTGATACACTGTACATATAGATATCACCTGCACTCACCTGTCTATAACACTGATACACTGTACATATAGACATCACCTGCACTCATCTGTCTATAACACTGATACACTGTACATATAGATATCACCTGTATTCACCTGTCTATAATACTGATACACTGTACATATAGATATCACCTGCATTCACCTGTCTATAACACTGATACACTGTACATACAGATATCACCTGCACTCACCTGTCTATAATACTGATACACTGTACATATAGATATCACCTGCACTCACCTGTCTATAACACTGATACACTGTACATACAGATATCACCTGCATTCATCTGTCTATAATACTGATACACTGTACATATAGATATCACCTGCACTCACCTGTCTATAACACTGATACACTGTACATATAGATATCACCTGCACTCACCTGTCTATAACACTGATACACTGTACATATAGATATCACCTGCACTCACCTGTCTATAATACTGATACACTGTACATATAGATATCACCTGCACTCACCTGTCTATAACACTGATACACTGTACATATAGATATCACCTGCACTCACCTGTCTATAACACTGATACACTGTACATATAGACATCACCTGCACTCATCTGTCTATAACACTGATACACTGTACATATAGATATCACCTGTATTCACCTGTCTATAATACTGATACACTGTACATATAGATATCACCTGCATTCACCTGTCTATAACACTGATACACTGTACATACAGATATCACCTGCACTCACCTGTCTATAATACTGATACACTGTACATATAGATATCACCTGCACTCACCTGTCTATAACACTGATACACTGTACATATAGATATCACCTGCACTCACCTGTCTATAACACTGATACACTGTACATATAGATATCACCTGCACTCACCTGTCTATAATACTGATACACTGTACATATAGATATCACCTGCATTCACCTGTCTATAACACTGATACACTGTACATATAGATATCACCTGCACTCACCTGTCTATAACACTGATACACTGTACATATAGATATCACCTGCACTCACCTGTCTATAACACTGATACACTGTACATATAGATATCACCTGCACTCACCTGTCTATAACACTGATACACTGTACATATAGATATCACCTGCATTCATCTGTCTATAATACTGATACACTGTACATATAGATATCACCTGCATTCACCTGTCTATAACACTGATACACTGTACATATAGATATCACTTGCACTCACCTGTCTATAATAGTGATACACTGTACATATAGATATCACCTGCACTCACCTGTCTATAATACTGATACACTGTACATATAGATATCACCTGCACTCACCTGTCTATAACACTGATACACTGTACATACAGATATCACTTGCACTCACCTGTCTATAATAGTGATACACTGTACATATAGATATCACCTGCACTCACCTGTCTATAATACTGATACACTGTACATATAGATATCAATAAGTGTATAACAATATAGATAATGATTAGAGACCACCTGAGTGAAACAGAAATTTAAGGTAAGTGATCAGTTATTAAAACTTAACTTTTAATAAGATGAGCATAGAAAATTGGCCCCACGATAAATAGATAACAAATAAAGACAATACAAAAAAGGAGACAATGCGGAGAGTCACCACACAGGTAATAATGGTACTCAATAACCAGAACACATTGAGAAAACAAGCGGTGCTCGGCGGCACCAAAAAAGGTAACTAGGTGGTCCTACCGCTCTGATGAAGTGCTCCTTAATACAACGGATGCCTCGCCGGTGTTGAAGGATGTGCATACACCGTCGCTGAAGGCAGTTGAAAAACACAGGGTTAGGGATGCTAGGCTAGCTGGCCCTAGTAATGCCCTAGGGACCTACAATGGCCTAAGTGACCTAATTACGGATCCCCGTGACCAGTCACAATCAGGAACCTAACCCTGGAATTGGTGCGCCCTAGGAAGCCCTCTCCTGCCTAGTCCCTACGCGCATGTTTCGCTAAAAGGATGAGTGTAAAGCTCATCAGGGGAAACAAGGGAGCTTGGGCTAATAAGCTGTACAGGGTACACTGACAAAGATATCAGACGTGTCCCCTGCACAGAGGTAGAGTATGTCCACGATCCTGATATGGATACAAGTGGACAGACTGACAGTAGGATGGTGGGGGGACTCCTGATACTGATCCCCTCTCCTACTAACAAAGTGTTGGCTCATGGGCTGATGTAGCCTAAGGTAGCGCAAAAACCGCCACCTTTTTAAAGGAAGAGCCGGCCTCAAAACGAGGCTTGGCTAGGACACTCCTACCTTACCCAGATGATGCGGTTCACGCCTGCGCATGCGCGAAGAAGCGGATCGCATTGCGAGAGGGGGAGGTCACTGGGCGGACGCTCGTGAATGAGATGATGTTACCGCGTCCAATCTCGTTTGTTCGCGCGAGAAGACGCGACAGTTGCCAGGCAATCGGGACGCTATTCCCGGATACTGTCGGATAGCGCAGCTCCTGATATGCAGTTGCGCTTTACAAGGTAGATGGCATTAATGGCACAAAAGATAATAATAGTAACATGAATATGCTGACCGTACATGGACACATGTAGAGGGGAAAGGGCTGGCAAAATAGAACAACATCTAGAGGACAGGAGGGGTAATGGAGAGAGGAGGGAAGAGGACAAAAAACAGAACTAATATAAATAAATATACAAATGAATAGACTGAAGATAATATAGATAGACAAGCAGACAGGATATAAGGTATACAAATGGGCACGGGCCACCTAGATGAAGCAGCTGTAATTAAGTTGCTCATTCAGGCCCGTGGGTGAGACCGTACGTAGTGTATAAATCCAGCGGGATTCTCGCTGGCGTAGCAGACGATCCCAGTCTCCACCACGGATTGGACGCCCGACCTTTTCAATTCCCATTGCCTTTAGGCAACTAGGGTTACCCTGATGACAATCATGGACATGCCTGGACACCACTGTGTCCCTTCTGTCGGCAATGTCACCGAGATGCTCGCCCAGTCGCCTGCGCATCTCGCGTCTGGTCTTGCCCACATATTCCATATTGCAATCACAGGTGATTTTATAAATGACGCCCTGCGTTTTGCAATTAATTAAGTCCCTAATGGGGAATGTTCTCTTCAAGTTGGAGCTATAAAAGGTTTTGCCTGTCTGGACAATACTACAGGCTACACAGCCACTACACCTAAAGCAACCTGTAGGCCTACGATCAAGCCAGGTGCCCTGTCTAGGAACAGGTGTAAAGTGGCTGTGTACGAGGAGATCCTTGAGATTACTGCCCCTTCTGAAGGTTATCTGGGGATAGTCATGTATGATATCCCTGATATCCGGATCCATCATTAAAATAGGCCAGTGTTTCCCAAGGATCCCTCGCGTTCGGTCAGCACAGCCATCAAAAGTGGCTAGCAACCGGGTCTTCTGGTTATCAATTGTTTTTACTTTGGGTACCAAAAGATCCGAGCGGGCCGTGTCGGCCGCCCTGTGATAGGCCTGCTTGAGTATATTGTCTGGGTACCCCCTGTTATGGAACCTTGTCCTGAGATCATTCGCCTTCTTCCTAAACTCTGGCCCCCTCAGAGCAGTTGCGCCTAAGGCGCAGGTATTGACCGCATGGAATACCCCTCTTGAGGGAGGCAGGGTGACTACTGCTCCAATGTAGGAAAGAGTTAGTCGAAGTAGGCTGTCACAGTCGTTACCTCTGGCTGTGACCTTCTGTCTATGCTCTCGCTGCAGCTTCGTTCCTGTGTGTCATTTGTGGTTCTTTATAGGTTAACTCCCCTGTGTGTCTATTAGGGGTTAATCCTCTCTGTCTGCTCCATGGGTGTGGCCTCTCTGCTGCACCCATGGAATCTGTATATAAGGCCTCATGCACACGACCGTTTTTTTTTACGGTCCGCAAAAACGGGGTCCGTAGGTCCGTGATCCGTGACCGTTTTTTCGTCCGTGGGTCTTTCTTGATTTTTGGAGGATCCACGGACATGAAAAAAAAGTCGTTTTGGTGTCCGCCTGGCCGTGCGGAGCCAAACGGATCCGTCCTGAATTACAATGCAAGTCAATGGGGACGGATCCGTTTGACGTTGACACAATATGGTGCAATTGCAAACGGATCCGTCCCCCATTGACTTTCAATGTAAAGTCAGGAGTCCCTTTTATACCATCGGATCGGAGTTCTCTCCAATCCGATGGTATATTTTAACTTGAAGCGTCCCCATCACCATGGGAACGCCTCTATGTTAGAATATACCATCGGATTTGAGTTCGATCGTGACAGTATATTCTAACACAGAGGCGTTCCCATGGTGATGGGGACGCTTCAGGTTAGAAAATACTAAAAGAACTGTGTACATGACTGCCCCCTGCTGCCTGGCAGGTGCTGCCAGGCAGCAGGGGGCAGACCCCCCCCCCCCCCGTTTTTAACTCATTGGTGGCCAGTGCGGCCGGCCCCCCCTCCCCCCTGTAGTTAACTCTTTGTTGTCCAGTGCGGCCGGCCTACCTCCCTCCCCTGTAGTTAACTCATTGGTGGCCAGTTGGCCCCCCCTCCCCTGTAGTTAACTTGTTGGTGGCCAGTGGGCCCCCCTCCCTCCCCTGTAGTTAACTCTTTGTTGTCCAGTGCGGCCGCCCCCCCCCCTCCCCTGTAGTTAACTCGTTGGTGGCCAGTGGGCCCCCCCTCCCTCCCCTGTAGTTAACTCTTTGTTGTCCAGTGCGGGCGGCCCCCCTCCCTCCCCTGTAGTTAACTCATTGGTGGCCAGTTGCCCCCCCCCCTCCCCTGTAGTTAACTCGTTGGTGGCCAGTGGGCCCCCCTCCCTCCCCTGTAGTTAACTCTTTGTTGTCCAGTGCGGCCGCCCCCCCCTCCCCTGTAGTTAACTTGTTGGTGGCCAGTGGGCTCCCCCTCCCTCCCCTGTAGTTAACTCTTTGTTGTCCAGTGCGGCCGGCCCCCCCTCCCTCCCCTGTAGTTAACTCTTTGTTGTCCAGTGCGGCCGGCCCACCTCCCTCCCCTGTAGTTAACTCATTGGTGGCCAGTTGGCCCCCCCCTCCCCTGTAGTTAACTCGTTGGTGGCCAGTGGGCCCCCCTCCCTCCCCTGTAGTTAACTCTTTGTTGTCCAGTGCGGCCGCCCCCCCCCCCTCCCCTGTAGTTAACTCGTTGGTGGCCAGTGGGCCCCCCCTCCCTCCCCTGTAGTTAACTCTTTGTTGTCCAGTGCGGCCGGCCCCCCTCCCTCCCCTGTAGTTAACTCATTGGTGGCCAGTTGCCCCCCCCTGTAGTTAACTTGTTGGTGGCCAGTGGGCCCCCCTCCCTCCCCTGTAGTTAACTCTTTGTTGTCCAGTGCGCCGCCCCCCCCCTCCCCTGTAGTTAACTTGTTGGTGGCCAGTGGGCTCCCCCTCCCTCCCCTGTAGTTAACTCTTTGTTGTCCAGTGCGGCCGGCCCCCCCTCCCTCCCCTGTAGTTAATTCGTTGGTGGCCAGTGGGCCCTCCCTCCCCCTCCTAATTAAAATCTCCCCCCTATCATTGGTGGCAGCGGAGAGTACCGATCGGAGTCCCAGTTTAATTGCTGGGGCTCCGATCGGTAACCATGGCAACCAGGACGCTACTGCAGTCCCGGTTGCCATGGTTACTTAGCAATTTGTAGAAGCATCATACTTACCTACGAGCTGCGATGTCTGCTTCCGGCCGGGAGCTCCTCCTACTGGTAAGTGACAGGTCTGTGCGGCGCATTGCTTAATGATCTGTCACTTACCAGTAGGAGGAGCTCCCGGCCGGACACAGACATCGCAGCCTCGCAGGTAAGTATAATGCTTCTACAAATTGCTAAGTAACCATGGCAACCGGGACTGCAGTAGCGTCCTGGTTGCCATGGTTACCGATCGGAGCCCCAGCGATTAAACTGGGACTCCGATCGGTACTCTCCGCTGCCACCAATGATAGGGGGGAAGATTTTAATTAGGAGGGGGAGGGAGGGGGGAGGGCCCACTGGCCACCAACGAGTTAACTACAGGGGAGGGAGGGGGGGCCGGCCGCACTTGACAACAAAGAGTTAACTACAGGGGAGGGAGGGGGGGCCCACTGGCCACCAACGAGTTAACTACAGGGGAGGGAGGGGGGCCGGCCGCACTGGACAACAAAGAGTTAACTACAGGGGAGGGAAGGGGGGCCCACTGGCCACCAACGAGTTAACTACAGGGGAGGGAGGGGGGGCCGGCCGCACTGGACAACAATGAGTTAACTACAGGGGAGGGAGGGGGGCCCACTGGCCACCAATGAGTTAACTACAGGGGAGGGAGGGGGGGGCGGCCGCACTGGCCACCAATGTGTTAACTACGGGGGGGGGGGGGGGGCCTGCCCCCTGCTGCCTGGCAGCACCTGCCAGGCAGCAGGGGGCAGTCATGTACACAGTTCTTTTAGTATATTCTAACCTGAAGCGTCCCCATCACCATGGGAACGCCTCTGTGTTAGAATATACTGAAAAAGTTTTTATGCAGACGGATCCGTCTGCATGAAAGTAACCTACGGCCAGGGATCACGGACACGGATGCCAATCTTGTGTGCATCCGTGTTCTTTTACAGACCCATTGACTTGAATGGGTCTGTGAACTGTTGTCCGTCAAAAAAATAGGACAGGACATTTTTTTGACGGACAGGATACACTGATCACGGTCTCGGCTGCAAAACGGTGCATTTTCCGATTTTTCCACGGACCCATTGAAAGTAAAAAAAAAAAAGCGGAAAACGGCACAACGGTCGTGTGCATGAGGCCTAAGGCTGAGGTTTCCTCAGTTCTGTTTCAGCTCTCCTGCTCCTTGTTTGTACCCACTCTCCTATGCTGCTGACCCATGGGATCTGTGTCTGTCTGTGCTCTGTGGGTTTCCCTACTTGTTCATTGATGTCCTCTTTCCTGTGTTTCTGTTATCTGTTCTGTCAGTTATGTTTTAGTTACCTTGTGTGTATTCATGTCTCTGTTCAGCAAGTCCTTGCTGCACCTTTCTTTGCAGCAGATAACCCTTCTGGTACCTGTTGTCCATTCGTTCCTGCTGTCACTGTCTAGTTCACGCTCTGGAGTGGACCCTGGCAACTTCCTGCTGCAAAGCCTAACCCTACCATCTGGGGCCCTAGTGAATACCAGGAGTTGCTTAGTCACGCCCCTCTGGAGTATTACTAGACAGTGGCGCAGTGGGGGTTTTCTCCCACTGTGCTGACGGTACATAGAGCTCATGTTTTGTCTGTGCTGCCTTCCCTGGTTTTTGTTTGTGCAATAAACTCTTGTGTGTCTGTACCTGATTTCCGTTTGTTTATTTCTTGACGACGTGGTGGTCTCTCCTGGGACCTCCTACTCGTGACATAGGCTTCCTAAAAATAGTAGTTCATAATTCTTCAGTACCCTTTCTAGAGATAGAAATGTCAAGGAAAGGGAGACTGTTCGGATCGGATTCATGTGTAAATCTCAGTCCTACGTTGTTGGTATTTAGCTTATCCACAAAACCTGAAAAAGATGATATAGAATCTATCCAAATTATGAAAATGTCGTCGATATAACTGGCCCACAAGACTATAGGCCCAGTACTCGACGACAGCCCAGGCACAAATTAGCGTAGGCCGGCGCACAGGAACAGCCCATCGCTGTGCCCCTGAGCTGGTGGTAAAGCTTTGCCCCAAAATGAAAAAAATTATGTGTGAGCAAATACTCAAGGAGTCTCAACACAAAATCATTGTGTTCACAGAATTGACACCCCCTCATGCTGAGGAAGTGACCCACTGCTCTAAGACCAGCTGCATGGGGAATAGACGAATATAACGCCTCAACGTCTCCTTTTTTGTATTGTCTTTATTGTTATCTATTTATCGTGGGGCCAATTTTCTATGCTCATCTTATTAAAAGTTAAGTTTTAATAACTGATCACTTACCTTAAATTTACATATAGATATCACCTGCACTCACCTGTCCATAACACTGATACACTGTACATATAGATATCACTTGCACTCACCTGTCTATAATACTGATACACTGTACATACACATCACCTGCACTCACCTGTCTAGAACACTGATACACTGTACATACAGATATCACCTGCATTCATCTGTCTATAACACTGATACACTGTACATACAGATATCACCTGCATTCATCTGTCTATAACACTGATACACTGTACATATAGATATCACCTACATTCATCTGTCTATAACACTGATACACTGTACATATAGATATCACCTGTACTCATCTGTCTATAACACTGATACACTGTACATATAGATATCACCTGTACTCACCTGAATATAACACTGATACACTGTACATATAGATATCACCTGCACTCACCTGTCTATAACACTGATACACTGTACATATAGATATCACCTGCATTCATCTGTCTATAACACTGATACACTGTACATATAGATATCACCTGCATTCATCTGTCTATAACACTGATACACTGTACATATAGATATCACCTGCACTCACCTGTCTATAATACTGATACACTGTACATATAGATATCACCTGTACTCACCTGTCTATAACACTAATACACTGTACATATAGATATCACCTGTACTCATCTGTCTATAACACTGATACACTGTACATATAGATATCACCTGTACTCACCTGAATATAACACTAATACACTGTACATATAGATATCACCTGTACTCACCTGTCTATAACACTGATACACTGTACATATAGATATCACCTGTACTCACCTGTCTATAACACTGATACACTGTACATATAGATATCACCTGTACTCACCTGAATATAACACTAATACACTGTACATATAGATATCACCTGTACTCACCTGTCTATAACACTGATACACTGTACATATAGATATCACCTGCACTCACCTGTCTATAACACTAATACACTGTACATATAGATATCACCTGCATTCATCTGTCTATAACACTGATACACTGTACATATAGATATCACCTGCACTCACCTGTCTATAACAGTAATACACTGTACATATAGATATCACTTGCACTCACCTGTCTATAACACTGATACACTGTATATACACATCACCTGCACTCACCTGTCTATAACACTGATACACTGTACATATAGATATCACTTGCACTCACTTGTCTATAATACTGATACACTGTACATACACATCACCTGCACTCACCTGTCTATAACACTGATACACGTTACATATAGATATCACCTGTACTCACCTAAATATAACACTAATACACTGTACATATAGATATCACCTGCACTCACCTGTCTATAATACTGATACACTGTACATATAGATATCACCTTGTTGGGCATTTTCATACATATACAATATTATCTAATGACATTATAATCAAAATGAATGCTCATCTCATTGCCTTTAAGAATAAGATCAGCCTGAACCAAAGTTTTGTTATGTGGCTGAAAAAGCCAAGATGAGTTCATGGCAAGTTCAGTCTATATAAAAAATAATTGTGAACATAAACGGACATTGTATTAAAAGTTAGTGCTAAAGATATGAGACCATCTGTAAGGAGTATGCCAACTCCCTAAAACATGTCTGTCTGGAGGGAACAAGGTTACTTGATAAGGACTCATGTCCGTATCACACACCTGCTGTATGAGGTTCAATTTATATATTCATAATTATATTATATATATATCTTTGCATGGTATATTTAGTTTACAACATATGTTAATCAATAATTCATATAATGTGTTATCTATGTGTAACAATGTATCGATTTATATATATGTCATACCATGTATTTACCATTTAGAAGGTATTGTAGAAGATACAGAAACAAGTTTATGTTAATTGAGTTTCTGGGAAAAGTAAATGCCATTTCAAAACAATAGTTATTCATGGATGTAGATAAATGAAATGTACAAGTTCTGATGCCAAGCATCAAAGCCGCTATATAAAATTTTCATCAAGTCAACCTATATTTCAAAAAGATAGGAGAAGACAGTCAACTCCAACAAGTCCAGGATATAGGTAATTAAAAGTGTCAGGAAAAGACCTTCCTCAATGATTTATGGTAAGAAAGGTCAACGAAGTCATGAAAACATATTATTAGATATTTAATTTTAATGCTTAAAAGTTGTTATGTTCATCTACAATACCGCAGTGCCATCTGGAGGCAGATGGACAACATTATATTATTTCATTATTTGTCCTATACCATATTAGGAGTTGATACAACGTCATGATGTTATTAGCATGCGAATACACCCACCTTACTTGATTGGGAATCCCAAATCTAAAGGGGATGATTCTTAGATAAGGGGGGGAATAATTACTGGTGTGCGGAGTAGCATGGAAGCTAGCAAGAGAAAAAAGGCGAGAGCTGGAGATTAAAAAAGGAAAAAAGAGAGAAGTGGAGCTCTCTAGAGGGGTTTATCAAGATGGAAGCCATGGTGAGATGCGCTATGATGGACCACCCAGCTTTCCTAGGAGCAGAAGTGAGATTCCTGCTAGGACTTGGTAAGAGACACAGAAAATGATATTTCATTTTATTAAGACTAATTTGATAGTGTGGGTGAAATTATACCATCTAGATTGGCGAATAAATAAATGATTAAATTAATTGATCATCTCCATATTGAGATGTAGTATTAGGATATTGTGAGGCTTCATTCTACCTGCAGAAGAATCAAGACTCATAATCTAGCAAAGCATAAAATGATTGCTTTTATATATATATATATATATATATATATATATATATATATATATTGATAGAACATTCTTCGCCAAGCTAAGTGATGGATTCCCACAGGAAAGACGTCAAGTCCTTCCCATTTAAGATCCTAGATCCCTGTTATTTGTCTTAATAGTCTTACCAATGTTATATATGTGAAAATAGTCCAGGATGGGGCGGAAGGATACAGTTATCTCTTCTAAGTTATATCCTTGGATGGATTTGCCCATCTTGAAGTCATGTGATGTGTAGTTGGTTAGGGGGGGCAGAATGTATTTAGCATTCTATAATGATGTCTAGGATTAGACATGCCCATCCTGATATCATGAGGTTTTCTCTGAACGGAAGTGATGTATATAACTTATGTTCCTATTTTGATATCCTAACCTAATAATAGCTCGGTTATAATGTGACAAGTTATTTCCACTCACATGTATTGTTAGGCTTCTAATGCTTTATATTAATGCTATATATATTCATTTGCATGTATCTTTGTGTTTATTTACTTATATATGTTTATAACCTTGTAACCAATAAATCTGCATATTTTTATAATACCTGTGTATTATTGTATAATGCAGAACTACATTTCATCATTAACGTCATCTCACGTCAAAAAGAACTTATTTATCTGAGGAAATAGTCGGACTCAGATGTGAATTGTATCAATTAGGTTGTCTACAAGTCACCAGGTCATGATTTTAAGAATTTATGACAAATTTTATAAATTTTATTTTTTTATGGTTAATTATTTTTATGACCATAATTAATAATTCTTAATTGAATTATTACCCCCCGACAACCTGCACTCACCTGTCTATAACAGTAATACATTGTACATACACATCACCTGTCTATACCACTGATACACTGTACATATAGATATCACCTGTACTCACCTGAATATAACACTGATACACTGTACATATAGATATCACCTGCACTCACCTGTCTATAATACTGATACACTGTACATATAGATATCACCTGCACTCACCTGTCTATAACACTGATACACTGTACATATATATATCACCTGCACTCACCTGTCTATAACACTGATACACTGTACATATAGATATCACCTGCACTCACCTGTCTATAACACTGATACACTGTACATACAGATATCACCTGCACTCACCTGTCTATAACACTAATACACTGTACATATAGATATCACCTGCACTCACCTGTCTATAATACTGATACACTGTACATATAGATATCACCTGCACTCACCTGTCTATAACACTGATACACTGTACATACAGATATCACCTGCACTCACCTGTCTATAACACTAATACACTGTACATATAGATATCACCTGCACTCACCTGTCTATAATACTGATACACTGTACATATAGATATCACCTGCACTCACCTGTCTATAACACTGATACACTGTACATATAGATATCACCTGTACTCACCTGTCTATAACACTGATACACTGTACATATAGATATCACCTGCACTCACCTGTCTATAATACTGATACACTGTACATATAGATATCACCTGCACTCACCTGTCTATAACACTGATACACTGTACATATAGATATCACCTGCACTCACCTGTCTATAACACTGATACACTGTACATATAGATATCACCTGCACTCACCTGTCTATAACACTGATACACTGTACATACAGATATCACCTGCACTCACCTGTCTATAACACTAATACACTGTACATATAGATATCACCTGCACTCACCTGTCTATAATACTGATACACTGTACATATAGATATCACCTGCACTCACCTGTCTATAACACTGATACACTGTACATACAGATATCACCTGCACTCACCTGTCTATAACACTAATACACTGTACATATAGATATCACCTGCACTCACCTGTCTATAATACTGATACACTGTACATATAGATATCACCTGCACTCACCTGTCTATAACACTGATACACTGTACATATAGATATCACCTGTACTCACCTGTCTATAACACTGATACACTGTACATATAGATATCACCTGCACTCACCTGTCTATAATACTGATACACTGTACATATAGATATCACCTGCACTAACCTGTCTATAACACTGATACACTGTACATATAGATATCACCTGTACTCACCTGTCTATAACACTGATACACTGTACATATAGATATCACCTGTACTCACCTGTCTATAACACTGATACACTGTACATATAGATATCACCTGCACTCACCTGTCTATAACACTGATACACTGTACATATAGATATCACCTGCACTCACCTGTCTATAACACTGATACACTGTACATATAGATATCACCTGCATTCATCTGTCTATAACACTGATACACTGTACATATAGATATCACCTGCATTCACCTGTCTATAATACTGATACACTGTACATATAGATATCACCTGTATTCACCTGTCTATAACACTGATACACTGTACATATAGACATCACCTGCACTCATCTGTCTATAACACTGATACACTGTACATATAGATATCACCTGCACTCACCTGTCTATAACACTGATACACTGTACATATAGATATCACCTGCATTCACCTGTCTATAATACTGATACACTGTACATATAGATATCACCTGTATTCACCTGTCTATAACACTGATACACTGTACATATAGATATCACCTGCACTCACTTGAATATAACACTGATATACTGTACATATAGATATCACCTGCATTCACCTGTCTATAACACTGATACACTGTACATATAGATATCACCTGCACTCACCTGACTATAACACTGATACACTGTACATACAGATATCACCTGCACTCACCTGTCTATAACACTGATACACTGTACATATAGATATCACCTGCACTCACCTGAATATAACAGATACACTGTACATATAGATATCACCTGCACTCACCTGTCTATAATACTGATACACTGTACATATAGATATCACCTGCACTCACCTGTCTATAACACTGATACACTGTACATACAGATATCACCTGCACTCATCTGTCTATAATACTGATACACTGTACATATAGATATCACCTGCACTCACCTGTCTATAACACTGATACACTGTACATATAGATATCACCTGCACTCACCTGAATATAACACTGATACACTGTACATATAGATATCACTTGCACTCACCTGACTATAACACTATCTAAAACACACCTGTACTCTCCTGTATATAATATTGTATATAGATATCACCTGTACTCTACTATATATAACACTGTATACAAAGATCACCTGAACTTACCTGTATATAATACTGTATATAGAGGTCACCTGTGCTCTCCTGTATATAACACTGTATATATAGAGATCACCTGTACTCTCCTGTATATAACATTGTATATATAGAGGTCACCTGTATATAACATTGTATATATAGAGGTCACCTGTACTATCCTGTATATAACACTGTATATATAGAGGTCACCTGTACATAACACTGTATATAGAGGTCAACTGTACTTTCCTGTATATAACACAGAATATATATAGAGGTCATCTGTATTTACCTGTATATAACAATGTATATATATAGGTCACCTGTACTATCCTGCATATAACAATGTATATATAGAGGTCATCTGTACTATCCTGTATATAACACTGTATATAGAGGTCATCTGTACTCTCTCGTATATAACACTGTATAGAGGTCATCTGTACTATTCTGTATATAACACTGTATACATGAAGATCACCTGAACTTACCTGTATATAACACTGAATATAGAGGTCACCTGTACATAACACTGTATATATAGAGATCAGCTGTACTCTCCTGTATATAACACAGTGTATATATAGAGATCACCTGTACTCTCCTGTATATAACACTGCATATATAGAGGTCACCTGTACTCACCTGTATATAACACTGTATATATAGAGGTCACCTGTATTTACCTGTACATAACATTGTATATATAGAGGTCACCTGTACTCTCCTGCATATAACACTGTATATATAGAGGTCACCTGTACATAACACTGTATATAGAGGTCAACTGTATTTACCTGTACATAACATTGTATATATAGAGGTCACCTGTACTCTCCTGCATATAACACTGTATATAGAGGTCACCTGTACTCTCCTGTATATAACACTGCATATATAGAGGTCACCTGTACTCACCTGTATATAACACAGCATATATAGAGATCACCTGTACTTTCCTGTATATAACACTGTATATATAGAGGTCACCTGTACATAACACTGTATATAGAGGTCAACTGTACATTCCTGTATATAACACAGAATATATAGAGGTCACCTGTATTTACCTGTATATAACATTGTATTTATAGAGACCACCTAAACTCTCCTGTATATAACACTGTATATAGAGGTCACCTGCACTCTCCTGTATATAACAATGTATATATAGAGGTCACCTGTACTATCCTGTATATAACACTGTACATAGAGGTCACCTGTACATTAACACTGTATATAGAGGTCACCTGCACTCTCCTGTATATAACAATGTATATATAGAGGTCACCTGTACTTTCCTGTATATAACTCTGTATATAGAGGTCACCTGTACTCTCCTGTATATAACTCTGTATATAGAGGTCACCTGTACTCTCCTGTATATAACACTGTATATAGAGGTCACCTGTATTTACCTGTATATAACATTGTATATATAGAGGTCACCTGTACTCTCCTGTATATAACACTGTATATAGAGGTCACCTGTATTTACCTGTATATAACATTGTATATATAGAGGTCACCTGTACTTTCCTGTATATAACTCTGTATATAGGTCACCTGTACTCTCCTTTATATAACACTGTATATAGAGGTCACCTGTAT
The DNA here is from genome assembly GCF_905171765.1 of Bufo bufo. Lineage (NCBI taxonomy): Eukaryota > Metazoa > Chordata > Amphibia > Anura > Bufonidae > Bufo > Bufo bufo. The sequence continues at coordinate 227,772 of NC_053397.1, read as the reverse complement.
TTACCTGTATATAACATTGTATATATAGAGGTCATCTGTACGCTCCTGTATATAACACTGTATATATAGAGGTCACCTGTATTTACCTGTATATAGCAATGTATACATAGAGGTCACCTGTACTCTCCTGTATATAACACTCTATACATAGAGGTCATCTGAATATACTATATACATAGTTTTCATCTTGTACTTACCTTGTTCTTGCATTGTTCCAGTCCGTCAGGAGTTTTTGTAGCTGTTTCCTGTGTTTTACAATTGTGGGCAGTTCTTCCTGGAGGGGAAATATGAAGCTTTAGAGGTAAATGGGATTCAGTGCAGCATGTAATGGAGGGCAGAATGTAGTGCCGAAAATGGCCTCATCCAGACAATTGTATAAAGGCTTCTTGTCCACATTACGGTCACAACTCTTGGCCAAAATGCAGGTGTGATGACCCATGTATTGTATAACAAATTTGGGTGATATTGCTTCCAGGCATACTGCTGATTGCTTCCATACTCAAAAGAGTAAGAATCTGCTCAGACGACATTGCAGATCGACTATAGAAAAATACTTAAGGACACTGTGGCGAAACCAACCTCGCCACTGGGTTTCGGAGGGGCATGGCTACCAGCCTCTTGCCTCAGGATTATGTCCCATACTAACTTTAAAGGAGAAGACAGACCGGCCGCACAGCTTAAATCTGTCTTTGGAATTGTATGTTATGTTATGTGAGGGTACCCAGATAGCTAATTTTATTGTGTTCGTGTAGTCTGAGTGCCATTCACCTAATAGTATGCACTCAGACTTGAGCTATCTGGGAAAATGTTAAATGTCTGTGTTTACTGAAAGAGTTGTGACATTGTATGTTTAAATGGTGATTTCTGTCCTGTTGTCCCCACATGTGTATTGGCGATTTCCCTTTGTCTTGAGAGATAATTGAATTGCTCCTCGGGTGTCTCCAGGGCAGAGAGGAGGAAACCATGATGCATTGTGGGGATGTATTGTGTCTGTGTATCCTGAATTGCTGCATATCTGTCCTGTGTCACAGTCTTCCTTCTGGTCCCCTAGGGGCATGTCCACCAGATGGGGACCTGCATAAATACGGGCGGGTAGCCCTCAATAAAGTGTGCCCATTTTATCCTTCATCATGTTGAGGCTGGTGTTTGGGTAACTGATCAACACTGGGGTATTGCTATACGCTGAAGATTTGCTATACTCCCCTGGCTTTACTACTAGCTCTTGTAAGAGCTGTTCCTGCTCTCTGGTTTTAGGAGAGGTTCACCCACTGGAGCCTGGAGCCTTGTCATAGGTCCAGGGTGGGTAGGAGACGGTGAGACCTCAACCAAGCTTCGGCGGTTCGTGGTGTCTGCAGTGCTTACGGTGTCAAGTGGAGTGCTTGGAGTCCTCGGGAAGCACTAGGAGCATCTATCGACGGAGGTACCCGTCGGGGTGCTAGGAGATCCTTTACATTTGGTGGCAAGCAGTGGGATGGCGTCCTAGTGAGAGGAGAAGCAGCTCGGAGACACCGTTCGTGGATTTACTAAATTGAGGGCAACGCTAGTATCCGTACAGCGCCCCTGGCTACAGCAGGATGGAATTGGCTAGTCTTCGGACAGCGTTCTATGACGAGGAGGAGGAGGCAGCCGCAGACTACAGGGATGCAGACAGAAAGGAAGTCTGGTATGATGCCCTGGAAAATCCCCAGCGGCGGCGAGGTGAGAGTCTCCCCAGTTATGAGCAGCAGCTACAGAAGCATGTGGCGATGCGGATGGGTCTCTTGGGAGAGCAGCCCCTGGATGACTGGGTAACAGAGCTCCAGAACCTGGTATGTAAAGAGCTTTGGCTAGAGGACGCTTACCAGGCCCTAAGGTGGCATGTCATTCAACATTCCCCCTGGATGGCTGAGCACGACAGACCCGAGGGTGAGGGTTATGATGGACCTGGGTTACTATGGGATGCCTTGGAGGAGGACATTGATCTTGGCAGCACGGAGGAGTCTAGGTTTTGGGACATCTACGACTACCGGATGGGCATGCATGTTTATGCTGACGGAAGGGAGGTGAGCAAAGACATGACCCACCTGGTAACAAGGGAGTGGGAACTGGAGCAGACCTACCAACACCTGCTCAGCTCCATTCATCCCCAACCTACTTGACAAGCAGAGCCAGATCTGCCCTCCTACAACTGGGAAGACTTGCCGGCGATACCCCCTGCTTCCCTACCAACTCCCAAAGTAGGGAACTTCATTGACTGGTTCTGGGAAGACCTCTCGATGGCAGGTGGAGATGGGACCGAGGTCTCTCCACCGGCCCTACAGAGATGCTGGACAGTCGGCCCAGATCCCAAACGGCAGCCAGAGTTTCAGGGAGTTGAGACAGTTGGTCTGACTCCCCAGCAGCAGTGTGTTGTAAAGAGAGAAGAGACAACCGATCTCTCTCCCCAACCACAGGGGGACAGCACCCCTAACTCCGATGGTGCAGATGGGACCGCGGTCTCTGCACCAGGCCTACCGGGATGCTGGACGGCCGGTTCAGATCCCCCACCAACCCTGCAGGAATGCCAGGAGGAGGAGGTAAGCGATTCCTCCTCTCCACAGCCGATCTGCAACAAGGTCCTGGGGATAGGATTCCCTGACCACATCCCAGCGGAAGAGCTGGCATCTGGGCAGAGCGCAGTCGGCCTCTGGCCTCCCCTATCCTCTTATCCAGAGCCTGACTCCCCACAGGCTACCCCAGCAGAAGAGCTGGCATCTGGGCAGAGCGCAGTCAGCCTCTGCCCTCCCCTATCCTCTTCTCCAGAGCCGGACATCCCACAGGCTACCCCAGCGGAAGAGCTGGCATCTGGGCAGAGCGCAGTTGGCCTCTGCCCTCCTCTATCCTCTTCTCCAGAGGCTGACTTTCCACAGGCTACCCCAGCGGAAGCACTGGCATCTGGGCAGAGCGCAGTCGGCCTCTGCCCTCCCCTATCCTCTTCTCCAGAGTCGGACTTCCCACAGGCTACCCCAGCGGAAGAGCTGGCATCGGGGCAGAGCGCAGTCGGCCTCTGCCCACCAAGTACCTACAGCTCCAAGCTAGAGAGCAACAAGGAAGCAAGGAGTAGCAGATGCCCCCTCAACAGCTGGGGACATACAGAACAGAGCTAGGCCCCAAAATTCAACAGGTCCAGTATTGGGTTGTGGGTGGACTGCCAGACTAACTCAGATACCGACCGGCATGAGGTCAGGTATCTGGTTAGTCTTTCCTGGGAGGGGGAGATGTGTGGCGAAACCAACCTCGCCACTGGGTTTCGGAGGGGCCTGGCTACCAGCCTCTTGCCTCAGGATTATGGCCCATACTAACTTTTTAAAGGAGAAGACAGACCGGCCGCACAGCTTAAATCTGTCTTTGGAATTGTATGTTATGTTATGTGAGGGTACCCAGATAGCTAATTTTATTGTGTTCGTGTAGTCTGAGTGCCATTCACCTAATAATATGCACTCAGACTTGAGCTATCTGGGTATATGTTAAATGTCTGTGTTTACTGTAAGGGTTGTGACATTGCATGTTTAAATGGTGATTTCTGTCCTGTTGTCCCCACATGTGTATTGGTAATTTCCCTTGTCTTGAGAGATAATTGAATTACTCCTAGGGTGTCTCTAGGGCAGAAAGGAGGAAACCATGATGCATTGTGGGGATGTATTGTGTCTGTGTATCCTGAATTGCTGCATATCTGTCCTGTGTCACAGTCTTCCTTCTTGTCCCCTAGGGGCGTGTCCACCAGATGGGGACCTGCATGAATACGGGCGGGTAGCCCTCAATAAAGTGTGCCTGTTTTATCCATCATGTTGAGGCTGGTGTTTGGGTAACTGATCAACACTGGGGGATTGCTATACGCTGAAGATTTGCTATACTCCCCTGGCTTTACTAGTAGCTCTTGTAAAAGCTGTTCCTGCTCTCTGGTTTTAGGAGAGCTTCACCCACTGGAGCCTGGAGCAGTGGTCTTCAGCTCCCACCCACAGAGATGGTCACACTCTGGATCTTATTTTTACCCACCTCTGCTCCCTATCTGACCACAACCTACTCACCTTCTCGTCATTGGTCTCTACTGCTGCTCCCCCGGTCCACACACTAGCACATCCCTGCAGGAACCTTAAAGAGGACCTTTCACCGATTATTACACTATGAACTAAGTATACAGACATGTAGAGCGGCGCCCGGGGATCTCACTGCACTTAATATTATCCCTGGGCGCCGCTCCGTTCTCCCGTTATGCCCTCCGGTATCTCTGCTCACTAAGTTATAGTAGGCGGAGATTTCAGTCCCTAAGTTATGGTAGGCGGAGTCTGCCCTTGTTCTGCTCTAGCGCTGGCCAATCGCAGTGCAGAACTCAGCCTGGGAGGTTATTTTCTCCCAGGCTGTGAGCTCTGCAATGCGATAAGCCAGCACTACAGAAGAACAAGGGCAGACTCCGCCTACCATAACTTTGTGAACGGAGATACCGGAGGACATAGCAGGAGAACGGAGCGGCGCCCGGGGATAATAGTAAGTGCCGTGAGATCCCTGGACGCCGCTCTACATATCTGTATACTTAGTTCATAGTGCAATAATCGGTGAAAGGTCCTCTTTAAATATCTCGACTTTCGCTTGCTTTCTGACTCTCTTCTCCCACTCTCTGCCATTTGTTCCCTCCAAGACCCACACGCTGCCACCACCCTATATAACACCACAATAAGTACAGCTCTGGACTCAGTTGCCCCACTCACACACAACAAAACCCAAAAAATCAACAGACAACCCTGGTACACCAACCTGAAAAAAAATCTCAGACAAGCTTCCAGGGCTGATGAGCGGCGATGGAAGAAATCCCACTCTAAGAATCACTTCACCACATACAAGCAATCCCTCCTCATATTCAAATCCTCACTCGCTGATGCAAAACAGGCGACTTCTCATCATTCATATCTTCCCTGTCCCACAGCCCTAAACAACTTCTTAACACTTTTAACTCCCTTCTCCGTCCCCCAGTGCCCCCACCATCTCCTCTCATCTCAGCTAAAGACTTTGCCACATATTTCAAACAAAAGATAGTCAACATTAGAGAAAGCTTCAGTGCACAGTCCCCACAAACCCTCTACACAAAATCTTGGTCCTCTTCTCTCAAAACCCGCTTACAGAAGAAAAACTCTCCAGATCACATCTTACCACCTGTGCACTTGACCCAATCCCATCCCACCTCATCCCTAACCTCACCACAGTGTTTATCCTAGCCCTAACTCATCTCTTCAACCTATCACTAACCTCTGGTGTCTTCCCCTCTGCTTTTAAACATGCTACCATTACACACATCCTCAAAAAGCCTTAACTTGAATCTTTTTTGTCCAGTTATTGACCCATATCACTTCTTCCGTATGCCTCAAAGCTACTTGAGCAACATGTCCATTTTGAACTGTCCTCTCATCTCTCCCCCTGCTCCCTCTTTGACCGCCTACAATCTGGCTTCCAACCCCACCACTCAACTAAGACTGTCCTTACAAAAGTCATCAATGACATACTAACAGCCAAAACCAGAAAACATAACTCTGTCCTCCTTCTCCTTGACCTGTCCTCTGCCTTTGACACTGTCGACCACTCCCTTCTGTTACAAACTCTCTTATCTCTTGGAATCACTGACCTGGCCCACTCCTGGATCACATCATACCTCACAGCACGGACCTTTTGCGTCTCCCACTCTCACACCACCTCCTCATCTTATTCCCTCTCTGTTGGTGTCCTGCAAGGCTCTGTCCTAGGACCCCTGCTCTTCTCTATGTACACTTTATTGGCCTGGGACATCTCAGAGTCCCATGACTTTCAGTATCACTTTTATGCTGACGACACACAAATCTACCTCTCTGGTCCAGAAATCACCACCTTACTATCCAGAATCCCACAATGCCTATCTTCTATATCCTCCTTCTTCTCCTCTCACTTTCTAAAACTTAACATGGACAAAACAGAATTCATCATCTATCCCCCATCATGCTCAACCCCCACCCCCCCAACAGACTTATCTATCACAATCAATGGCTCCGCACTCTCCCCGATCAACCAAGTCCGCTGCCTTGGAGTGTCCTTGGATTCTGCCCTCTCCTTCCGACCACACATCCAAGCCCTTTCCACCACCTGCCGCCTCCAACTCAAAAACATTTCCCGCATCTGCACTTTCCTCAACTTTGAGTCTTCGAAACTAATTGTACATGCCCTCATCATCTCCTGCCAAGACTACTGCAACATTTTCCTCTGTGGCCTTCCATCTAGCTGTCACCGCCAGCTCTCTGAGAAGCTCTGGCAGACGTTCTTTTGTACCTCTTGCATGATGTTCTTTGTTTTGGTTTCACTTTGTCGTCTCTTTTCCTTCTCCCAGCTGTCATTTATTTGCACTGATTGCATCCCTTTTTATTCCCTCCCATACTGCCTCACTTTGCGGTTTATACTACTTCCTGGATTGTGTTCACTGCTAGATGCCTGCAACTGCTGGCTCCTCAGATAAGTCTTTTCCTTTATTTGTGTTTCCATGCTGGCTTGATTCTAGGTGACCCTGACTCCCTCCGTATTAAGTGCAGGGAGCCGGTGGTCGTGTCCCCTCACTATTATAGGATTTTCAGGTGTCACACATTCTAGGCACGAGGGCATGCAATTTTCTATCATAAAGATCTTTGCATGGGCAGAGCAGTCAGGGAGAGCTCTAGGGGTTTTATAGGGCTCACCCATATGTTTCTTAGTTTGGGATCAAGTCAGTCGGATGTTTATTTATAACTTCCAGTTTTCTGCAACACCATCCGTGATATTATAAACTGCCAAAACCGTCTTAAGCATGGATCCGGTTTCAGCCTTGATTGACCGCATGCAGGGTCTTTCACTGGAGGTAGCAGATCTCTGTAAAACTGTGTCTCAGTTTCAGGTGACCGGTTCTGCTTGCGTTCATGGAGTTTGTTCCGAGCCTAAGATCTCGCTTCCGGTTATATAAATATCTCGGCAAAAGACAACTTTTCCCATTTTTTTATACAAATTTGGCATTTGACCAAGATATTTATCTCACCCAGCATGGGTATATGCAAAATGACACCCCAAAACACATTCCCCAACTTCTCCTGAGTATGGCCATACCACGTGTGACACTTTTTGCAGCCTAGATGCGGAAAGGGGCCCAAATTCCTTTGGGCATTTTTAGACATTTGGATCCCAGACTTCTTCTTGAATTTTTTATTTTTTTTGGCACAAGTTAGCGGAAATTGATTTTTTTTTTTGTTTTTTCTCACAAAGTCTCCCTTTCCGCTAACTTGGGACAAAAATTTCAATCTTTCATGGACTCAATATGCCCCTCAGCGAATACCTTGGGGTGTCTTCTTTCCAAAATGGGGTCATTTGTGGGGTGTTTGTACTGCCCTGGCATTTGAGGGTCGCGGCAATCATTACATGTATGGCCAGCATTAGGAGTTTCTGCTATTCTCCTTATATTGAGCATACGGGTAATGAGATTTTTTTTTTTCCATTCAGCCTCTGGGCTGAAAGAAAAAATGAACGGCACAGATTTCTTCATTCGCATCGATCAATGTGGATGAAAAAATCTCTGCCAAAAAAAAAAAGGAGGGGAAAGGCGTCTGCCAGGACATAGGAGCTCCGCCCAACATCCAAACCCACTCAGCCCGTATGCCCTGACAAACCCGATTTCTCCATTCACATCAATTGATGTGGATGAATAAATCATTGCCGGGATTTATATATATTTTTTTTATATACAAAGTGTTTGCCAAAGTATATGAACACCGCCACCTCCTCAGCCTCGGCAAACGTATCTTTTACTGCAGAGGAGAAATCTCGTCTTGCAGCGCCGCATACACCGACTTTTGTGTAATCTGACAGCAGCGCAATGCTTCTGTCAGAATGCACATCAGTGCTGCAGCTAGTCGATCGGTTGGTCCACCTGGAAGGTAAAAAAAACAAAAGAAAAAACCAGGCTGCAATGCAATAAATTTATTAACTTTATAATAAAATTTGAATGGAACATATAAACTTTATTTAATTTTTTGAACAGAATGTTAACTTTTTTGCTCACCGGTGTTTTTTTTTTGTTTGTTTTTTTACCTTTATAGGACAAACCTCTCCTTCCCCATGGGACAATGTGCAAAGCGCAAATCGCCCAAAGATGTGGCGAAGTACATTATGCACTTTGTCCCAGGTGAAAGGAGAGGTTTGCAGCAGCTGTGAGTGAAAGGGCCCTAATAGCCCTGTGTGCCTGTCCTGTGAGATGCAATCCCTATACTAATAGTGTACCTGTGTGTGGTACTTCCGGAAACACTCTCCAAAGCATAGGGCAGGGTGGTCAGGACAGTCAGGACAGAAATAGCGGGTGTCACGCCTTATTCCACTCCTGCTACAGACACGACATCTTTTTTGGGGTGACGGTTGGGTTGAGGTACCAGGAACGACACTGGGGAAATGTCGCTCGTGTAGACGGCTCACTACACTGGTGGATGGGGCCACGGAACCTCCTGGATACAGGAGGTTCTCGATGATCTCTTCCTGAAATTTAAGGAAGGATCCTGTTCTCCCAGCCTTACTGTAGAGAACAAAACTATTATATACAGCCAATTGAATCAAATATACAGACACCTTCTTATACCAGCGTCTGGTGCGTCGGGAAACTAAATAAGGAGCCAACATCTGGTCATTGAAGTCCACCCCTCCCATGAGCGCATTATAGTCGTGGACTGAGAGGGGCTTTTCAATGACACTGGTTGCCGGTTCTATTTGTATTGTCGTGTCTGCGTGAATGGAGGAGAGCATGTAAACGTCACGCTTGTCTCTCCATTTCACCGCGAGCAGTTCTTCGTTACACAAGGCAGCCCTCTCCCCCCTTGCAAGACGGGTGGTAACGAGCCGTTGGGGGAAGCCCCGACGACTAGGTCGCACGGTGCCACAGCAGCCAATCTGTTCTAGGAACAAATGCCTGAAGAGGGGCACACTTGTGTAAAAATTGTCCACATAAAGATGGTACCCCTTGCCAAATAAGGGTGACACCAAGTCCCAGACTGTCTTCCCACTGCTCCCCAGGTAGTCAGGGCAACCGACCGGCTCCAGGGTCTGATCTTTACCCTCATAGATCCGAAATTTGTGGGTATAGCCTGTGGCCCTTTCACAGAGCTTATACAATTTGACCCCATACCGGGCGCGCTTGCTTGGGATGTATTGTTTGAAGCCAAGGTGCCCGGTAAAATGTATAAGGGACTCGTCTACGCAGATGTTTTGCTCACGGGTATACAAATCTGCAAATTTGTTGTTGAAGTGGTCTATGAGGGGCGAATTTTGTGGAGTCGGTCAAAAGCTGGGTGGCCTCTGGGACGGGAGGTGCTGTTGTCGCTAAAGTGCCGGAAACGCAGGATGGTCTCAAATCGTGTCCTGGACATAGCAGCAGAGAACATGGGCATGTGATGAATTGGGTTCGTGGACCAATATGACCGCAATTCATGCTTTTTGGTTAGACCCATGTTGAGGAGAAGGCCCAGAAAAATGTTAATGTCGGAAACTTGGACTGGTTTCCACCGGAAAGGCTGGGCATAAAAGCTTCCCGGGTTGGCAGCTATAAATTGAGTGGCATACCGATTTGTTTCTGCCACGACTAAGTCCAAGAGCTCCGCAGTCAAGAACAGCTCAAAAAATCCCAGTGCCGAAACGATCTGAGCTGTCTCAACCCGAACTCCAGACTGGGCGGTGAAAGGGGGAACTACAGGTGCGGCTGAAGTTGGGGACTGCCAATCAGGGTTTGCCAGCACCTCAGGGACTCTAGGGGCTCTACGGGCCTGTCTGTGCGGTGGCTGCGACGGGGTAACTATTGCACGTGCCACCGTACCAGCTTCAACTGCCCTTCTGGTGCTCGCCACGTCACCATGTTGTACGGCAGTGCTGGTACTGGGTCCAGGATGGGCTGCGCTGCTGGTGTATGCCTCACCACGTAATCCGGCAGCGACAGCCCCACTCTGCTGCCCTTGAAGCGGACCCTGCGCAACCTGTGGTCTAGCGACACGGGGACAGGTACGCGTGGTGGTATCAGGGACCTCAACCTCCTCGTCCGAACTTTGGGTCAGACTGACACTGCTTTCTACAGGTTCATATTCTGACCCGCTAGATTCGTCAGATGAGGGTTCCTATTCCTCATCCGACTGGATCAGAATCCTGTAGGCCTCTTCAGAAGAATACCCCCTGTTTGACATTTGGACTGCTAAATTTAGGGGTATTCCCTGAGACTACCCAAGAAAAAAAGCAAGCCTGTCTTACAAATGGGAGGCTAGTGAAGTACCGGAGGCCGCTGCGATTGATAAAAAATATCAAAACAGATTTTTTTTATCGCCGCAGCGCTTGTAAAGTGATTGTGCAGTGATAAAAAAAAATAAAAAATTTTGGCACTGCGGCGGGGCGGGCGTGGGTGAACGCACGTGTGGGCGACCGATCAGGCCTGATCGGGCAAACACTGCGTTTTGGGTGGAGGGCGAACTAAGGTGACACTAATACTATTATATATCTGACTGTGATCAGTTTTGATCACTTACAGATACTATAAAAGTACAAAAGCTGATTAGCGATACGCTAATCAGCGAATAAGTGACTGCGGTGCGGTGGGCTGGGCGCTAAACGATCGCTAACTACCTAACCAAGGGGCCTAAAACTATCCTAAAACTATCAGTCAATACCAGTGGGGAAAAAAAAGTGACAGTTTACACTTTCACTAGGTGATTGACAGGGGCGATCAAGGGGTTAATTGGGGTGATGGGGGGTGATCTGGGGCTAAGTGTAGTGTTTGGTGGCTACTCACTGTTATGTGTGCTCATCTGCTGGGACCAACCGACGAAAAGGAACAGCAGAGGAGCAGAGAGGCCATTTAACACCTTATATTTATAAATATAAGGTGTTAGATGGCTTCTGATTAGATTTTTTGAAAATCGCCAGCCTGCCAGCAACGATCATTGGCTGGCAGGCTGGTGATGAAATTGTTCTTTAACTTTTGCCGGCCCGCAATGCGCATGCGCGGGCCGGCTCAGACCGAAATCTCGCGTCTCGCGAGATGACGCACGGATGCGTCCAGGAGGAATGAATCGACCGCCGCCAGGACGCATCCGTGCGTTAGGCGGTCGGGAAGCAGTTAAATAACCGTCGCCAGGAGTCCTCCATTTTTTGGTGCATATGGGTTTCATCCGCAGTTTGGGACATTCTCTGGAGAGGGGTCTTCTGGTTTACCTGATGAGGAGAGATTTTCCTTGTCTTTGTCATTTATTTGGCAAAAGATTTAGGGTAATCTGAAGAGGATGAGTGGGAGATATAAGCGTGTGGCGGATAAGAGACGTGTGCCTGGTCCGGACCTGAATGTGGGTGATCTGGTGTGGTTGTCTACAAAGAATATCAAACTGAAGGTTCCCTCCTGGAAGTTGGGTCCTAAGTTTATTGGGCCTTACAAGATCTTGTCCGTCAATAATCCCGTTGCCTTCCGTCTTGATCTTCCTCAGACTTGGAAGACCCATAATGTTTTTCACAGGTCCCTATTAAAAGCGTATGTCCAAACCACTGTACCCTCCTCTTTGCCTCCTCCTCCGATTGTTGTTGATGGTAATCTTGAATTTCAGGTGTCTAGGATTGTGGATTCTCGCATTATCCGCGGTTCTCTCCAGTATCTCGTTCATTGGGAGGGTTATGGTCCTATCATAAAGATCTTTGCATGGGCAGAGCAGTCAGGGAGAGCTCTAAGGGTTTTTATAGGGCTCACCCATATGTTCCTTAGTTTGGGATCAAGTCAGTCAGATGTTTATTTATAACTTCCAGTTTTCTGCAACACCATCCGTGACACTAGCACTCTCGCACCCCTCAAATCTATCCTCAACTCTGCTGCCCGACTAATCCACCTCTCACCCTGTTACTCCTCTGCCTCTCCCCTCTGCCAATCCCTTCACTGGCTCCCCATTGCCTAATGAATTCAGTTCAAAATACTAACAAATACATACAAGGCGTCCACAACCTGTCCCCTCCCTACATCTCTGAGCTACTTTCCCGATACATCCTCACACGAAATCTCCGATCCTCACAAGACCTCCTTCTCTCCTATCCTCTTATCAGCTCTTTCCACAATCGCCTCCAAGATTTCTCCCATGCATCCCCCATACTCTGGAACTCGCTACCCCAACATAGACATTTGCCTACAGTGGAATCCTTCAAAAGAAACCTAAAAACCCACCTCTTCAGACAAGCCTACAACCAGTGACCCTGCTGCCTCTATACCACCATGACCTGCTTCACCCGCACCTACTGTGTCCTTCTCCCATACCATGTAGATTGTAAGCCCCCGGGCAGGGCCATCTCTCCTTCTGCATCAGTTGGTAAATTGTCTTGTTCATGCTTAGTGCAATTGTCTGTATTATGTATATGCACCGCTTATTATATGTACAGCGCCAGGGAATGAATGGCGCTTTAATAATAATATTAATAATCTCATGCCGTAGTGTTCTATTATACCATAATCTCATGCCGTAGTATCCTATTATAGAACAATTTCATGCCGTAGTATCCTATTATAGAACAATTTCATGCCGTAGTATTCTACAGGGTGGGCGATTTATATGGATACACCTTAATAAAATGGGAATGGTTGGTGATATTAACTTCCTGTTTGTGGCACATTAGTATATGTGAGGGGGGAAACTTTTCAAGATGGGTGGTGACCTTGGCAGCCATTTTGAAGTCGGCCATTTTGAATCCAACTTTTGTTTTTTCAATAGGAAGAGGGTCATGTGATACATCAAACTTATTGGGAATTTCACACGAAAAACAATGGTGTGCTTGGTTTTAACGTAACTTTATTCTTTCATGAGTTATTTACAAGTTTCTCTTTGTTTACAGCCATTGACATGTCGCCGAGGTTAACACGTGAGGAGCGGATAGAAATTGTGTTGATGTCTGGTGAACGCAGTAACCGGGTCATTGCAGCAGATTTCAATGCAAGACACCCTACGAGACCACCCATCTCCCATGGTACAGTTAGCAAACTGCTTGCTAAGTTTTGTGAAACTGGTTCAGTGTTGGATTTGCCAAAATGTGGAGGCATGAAATCTGTCTCTAATGAAGAAACATCAGTGGCTGTCCTAGCTTCATTCAGCAAGAGCCCACAGCGTAGCACTCGCCGCATGTCACTGGAGAGTGGCATTAGTCGGACATCCCTTCGGCGGATATTAGCTACTCACAAATGGCACCCTTACAAACTCCAGCTACTGCAGCATCTCCACGAGGATGACCCAGATCGGCGCACTGAATTTGCAGAATGGGCAAAACTAAAATTGGAACAGGACCCTCTGTTTACGCAGAAGATTTTGTTCAGTGATGAGGCAAACTTTTATGTGAATGGTGAAGTTAACAAACAAAACCACCGCTATTGGTCTGACACTAACCCACATTGGATAGATCCCTCCAAGACTGTTTGATGGTATGGTGTGGTATATGGGGTACAAAGATAGTGGGGCCATTCTTCATCAATGGAAACCTCAAGGCCACTGGACATGCGAAATTGCTACATGATGATGTGCCATGGTCACCACCCATCTTGAAAAGTTTCCCCCCTCACATATACTAATGTGCCACAAACAGGAAGTTAATATCACCAACCATTCCCATTTTATTAAGGTGTATCCATATAAATGGCCCACCCTGTACCATAATCTCATGCCATAGTATTCTATTATACCATAATCCCATGCCGTAGTATCCTATTATAGAACAATTTCATGCTGTAGTATACTATTATAGAACAATTTCATGCTGTAGTATTCTATTATACCATAATTTCATGCCGTAGTATTCTATTATACCATAATCCCATGCCGTAGTATTCTATTATACCATAATCCCATGCCGTAGTATCCTATTATAGAACAATTTCATGCCGTGGTACCCTATTATAGAACAATTTCATGCCGTAGTATCCTATTATATAACAATTTCATGCTGTAGTATTCTATTATACCATAATCCCATGCCGTAGTATCCTATTATAGAACAATTTCATGCTGTAGTATTCTATTATACCATAATCTCATGCCGTAGTATTCTATTATAACATAATCCCATGCCGTAGTATCCAATTATAGAACAATTTCATGCCGTGGTATCCTATTATAGAACAATTTCATGCCGTGGTATCCTATTATAGAACAATTTCATGCCGTAGTATTCTATTATAAACCATAGAACATTCTCATGTCAGGTTCTCATTACCTCACTTAACTTGCTCAGTGGCTGCAGCACATCTCTTTCCATGTTCATTTCATACTCGGCCAGAGCCTGGGCCAGAGAACCCTCCACACAGCAGCCCATCTCCAGCGTCCTCCTAAAGGGGAACCCAAGAAGCTGTCACTCATCTCATCTCCAGCCCCCCCTCATCTCACAAACAGAGTGCTCTCACCTAAGACTTGACTCGCTGTCTATTTCCTTCATACAGTCGGCCATAGCTAAAGACAGAGACATCAGGGCGAGTTTCTTCTGCAAGGACAAAGACTCCATGAGGCATCACGTATAGAAGTGTTATTTCTCCTCCAGCAGACCCCGTACAGAGCCCCCATGTTCTCTCACCAGTTTCTTCTCCATGTCTGAGCTTGCTGGACTTTGCATACAATTTGCCAGACGCTTTCCAACAAGATGAGCTGTTCGCTTCATAATGTCCACCTGCTGATCCGCCTGCAAGAAAACGTGCAACAGTCATTAGTGAAATCCATGCAGATCGAGGGAAAGAAGTGAAAATGCCCCCCCCCCATGCAGTGTCTATATCATACTGTACATACAGTGCATCCAGAAAGTTCTCACACCCTCTCACTTTCCTACAGTTTGCTCCTTGTGCTACAAGTTCCCCCATCAGAAGGTCTTTACTAACTTGTTGAAAAGGAAAGAACTAAAAACTGGCATTCACATAAGCCTTCGGCCCCTTTACCCGGGACCTAAGCCTTCGGCCCCTTTACCCGGGACATAAGCCTTCGGCCCCCTTTACCCGGGACATAAGCCTTCGGCCCCCTTTACCCGGGACATAAGCCTTCGGCCCCCTTTACCCGGGACATAAGCCTTCGGCCCCCTTTACCCGGGACATAAGCCTTCGGCCCCCTTTACCCGGGACATAAGCCTTCGGCCCCCTTTACCCGGGACATAAGCCTTCGGCCCCCTTTACCCGGGACATAAGCCTTCGGCCCCCTTTACCCGGGACATAAGCCTTCGGCCCCCTTTACCCGGGACATAAGCCTTCGGCCCCCTTTACCCGGGACATAAGCCTTCGGCCCCCTTTACCCGGGACATAAGCCTTCGGCCCCCTTTACCCGGGACATAAGCCTTCGGCCCCCTTTACCCGGGACATAAGCCTTCGGCCCCCTTTACCCGGGACATAAGCCTTCGGCCCCCTTTACCCGGGACATAAGCCTTCGGCCCCCTTTACCCGGGACATAAGCCTTCGGCCCCCTTTACCCGGGACATAAGCCTTCGGCCCCCTTTACCCGGGACATAAGCCTTCGGCCCCCTTTACCCGGGACATAAGCCTTCGGCCCCCTTTACCCGGGACATAAGCCTTCGGCCCCCTTTACCCGGGACATAAGCCTTCGGCCCCCTTTACCCGGGACATAAGCCTTCGGCCCCCTTTACCCGGGACATAGGTAAGTTTAGGGGGAAAAATGGCAGTACTACCGGGGCGCTAAGATTTAACCACACTTTGTTTATGTCTAGTTTTATACTAAAATAAAGTGATCGGGTCTTAGTTTAGCTACGGGTTTCACCGATGCTCGGTCGGCTTCTTCAGGCTGATCCCTTATGTCTTTACTTGGGACATAAGACTTCAGATCGTTTGGCAGTGATTCCAGCCTCCAGTCTTCTTGGGAATGATGTCACAAGGTTTACTCCTGGATTTGGGGATTATCATCCATTCTTCTCTGCAGATCCTCTCCACCTCTGTCAGGTTGGATGAGGGCCATTGGTGGACAGCCATTTTCAGGCCTCTCCAGTGATGGCCCATTGGGTTCAGGGCTCTGGCTAGGCCCCTCAAGGACATTCCCAGAGTCGTCCTCAGCCACTACTGTGTTGTCCTGGCTGTCGGTTTAGGGTCATTGTCTTGTAGGAAGGTGAACCTTCAGCCCAGTCTGAGGCACAGAGCTCTGGATCAGAACCTTCAACCCAGTCTGAGGTAAAGATCTCTGGATCAGGTCTTCATTAAGAATACCTCAGTATTTTGCTCCATTCAGCTTCCCCTCCACCCTGAACAATCTCCCTGTCCCCCCAGCATCATGCAGCCATCACCATGCTTTACTGTAGGGATGGTATTGGGCAGGTGATAAGCGGCGCCTGGTTTCCTCCAGACATGATGCTGCCAGCACCATGCTTCACTGTAGGGATGGTATTGGGCAGGTAATGAGCGGCGCCTGGTTTCCTCCAGACATGATGCTGCCACCACCATGCTTCACTGCAGGGATGGTATTGGGCAGGTAATGAGCGGCGCCTGGTTTCCTCCAGACATGAGGCCCACATTGGAGGAGGCTGCAGTGATGGTCGACCTTTTGGACGTTTCTCCCACCTTTAAATTGGGTCTTTGGGGCACTTCTATTACTAAGGTGGTTTTCCCCAAATTAACCCCTTAACCCTTTCACTACTGGAGGTTTTTTTCGTTTAAATTTTTCTTACCCATCTTCCTTGAACCATAACTTTTTTTATATTTCCATTCACATAACTGTATAGGGGCTTATTTTTTGCGGGACAAGTTGTACGTTCTAGTGCCACCATTAATTATGGCATACAATGTAGTGGGAAGCGGTAACAAAATTCCAAATGGGCTGGAATTGGGAAAAAAAAAAACTTCCTCTACCGTTTTACGGGTTTTGTTTTAACCCATGTCCTTAATTCTCTGTGTCAGTACGATTACAACGATACCCCCATTTGTATAGAGGTTTTTTTTGTGTCTAAAAAGTGTAAAAATAAGTGTAAACTTAGAATAAAAAATATTTTTTTTTACATCACCATATTCTGACCCCCATAACTTATAGTTAGATCTACTGAGCTGTGTGCAGGCTCATTTTTTGCAGGACATTCTGTAGTTTTTCTGTAGAATGCCCTGGGTCTCATCAGTGAGCATTCAAAGCAATTACCGACATTCTCATTGGCCGCAGGGGATGCCGGTAGGATGCCTGGAAGCGTGAGCTTCTGGATTTTTGACACTTTCGATGCCGTGATCCCACTTGATCACGGTATCTAAAGCCTTTTCATTAACGCGATCGGCATTATTATATAGCGGCAGGTCTGTTCTGTTTGAAACAGCAGAGACTTGCCAGCCATGATGCCCGCTGCACATGCAAGTGGGCGCCATGTTAGCCTATAGCTCCAGCACCGTACATGTACGCGGCTGGTAGCGAAAGGGTTAAAGACCAGGCCTATTTTCATTATTTTATTTTTTTTCCTCCCACAGTTGCTGGGAGGGTGTGTGGGGGAGGATCCACAGAGCGAATACGACCGTCCAGGTGGTCCCAAAGCTGCTGGGAGGGTACGTGGGAGAAGATCCACAGAACGAATACCAAAGTCTGTGGTATTCACTCTGTGGATCCTACCCCACACACCCTCCCAGCAGCTGTGGGACCACCTGGACTGTTGTATTCGCTCTGTGGATCCTCCTCCACACACCCTCCCAGCAGCTGTGGGACCACCTGGACTGTTGTATTCGCTCTGTGGATCCTCCTCCACACATCCTCCCAGAAGCTGTGGGACCACCTGGACTGTTGTATTCGCTCTGTGGATCCTCCTCCACACATCCTCCCAGCAGCTGTGGGACCACCTGGACTGTGGTATTCGCTCTGTGGATCCTCCTCCACACACCCTCCCAGCAGCTGTGGGACCACCTGGACTGTTGTATTCGCTCTGTGGATCCTCCTCCACACACCCTCCCAGCAGCTGTGGGACCACCTGGACTGTTGTATTCGCTCTGTGGATCCTCCTCCACACATCCTCCCAGCAGCTGTGGGACCACCTGGACTGTTGTATTCGCTCTGTGGATCCTCCTCCACACACCCTCCCAGCAGCTGTGGGACCACCTGGACTGTTGTATTCGCTCTGTGGATCCTCCTCCACACATCCTCCCAGCAGCTGTGGGACCACCTGGACTGTTGTATTCGCTCTGTGGATCCTCCTCCACACATCCTCGCAGCAGCTGTGGGACCACCTGGACTGTGGTATTCGCTCTGTGGATCCTCCTCCACACATCCTCGCAGCAGCTGTGGGACCACCTTTTTCCTCCCACAGTTGCTGGGAGGGTGTGTGGGGGAGGATCCACAGAGCGAATACGACCGTCCAGGTGGTCCCAAAGCTGCTGGGAGGGTATGTGGGAGAAGATCCACAGAACGAATACCAAAGTCTGTGGTATTCGCTCTGTGGATCCTACCCCACACACCCTCCCAGCAGCTGTGGGACCACCTGGACTGTTGTATTCGCTCTGTGGATCCTCCTCCACACATCCTCCCAGCAGCTGTGGGACCACCTGGACTGTTGTATTCGCTCTGTGGATCCTCCTCCACACATCCTCGCAGCAGCTGTGGGACCACCTGGACTGTGGTATTCGCTCTGTGGATCCTCCTCCACACATCCTCCCAGCAGCTGTGGGACCACCTGGACTATTGTATTCGCTCTGTGGATCCTCCTCCACACATCCTCGCAGCAGCTGTGGGACCA
This sequence comes from Bufo bufo, assembly GCF_905171765.1. NCBI lineage: Eukaryota > Metazoa > Chordata > Amphibia > Anura > Bufonidae > Bufo > Bufo bufo. Next base: position 209,058 of record NC_053397.1, on the reverse strand, counting down.
CCTGGACTGTGGTATTCGCTCTGTGGATCCTCCTCCACACATCCTCGCAGCAGCTGTGGGACCACCTGGACTGTGGTATTCGCTCTGTGGATCCTCCTCCACACATCCTCGCAGCAGCTGTGGGACCACCTGGACTGTTGTATTCGCTCTGTGGATCCTCCTCCACACATCCTCCCAGCAGCTGTGGGACCACCTGGACTGTTGTATTCGCTCTGTGGATCCTCCTCCACACATCCTCGCAGCAGCTGTGGGACCACCTGGACTGTGGTATTCGTTCTGTGGATCCACCTCCACACATAGTCCCAGCAGCTGTGGGACCACCTGGACTGTGGTATTCGCTCTGTGGATCCTCCCCCACACACCCTCCCAACAGCTGTGGGACCACCTGGACGGTCGTACTTGCTCTGTGGGTCCTACCCCACACGCCCTCCCAGCAGCTGTGGGACCACCTGATCATATTCGCTCTCTGGATCCTCCCCCATGCACCCTCCAAGCAGCTGTGGGACCACATGGACTATTGTATTCGCTCTGTGGATCCTCCTCCACACATCCTCGCAGCAGCTGTGGGACCACCTGGACTATTGTATTTGCTCTGTGGATCCTCCTCCACACATCCGCAGCAGCTGTGGGACCACCTGGACTGTGGTATTCTGTCACGACTGCTATCCCAGCAGCAGTCGTGTCGCACCAGACGGAGGGGAAGGGGGACCCTTATCTACGGATGGGGATAGAATGGCCACCCCTGACTAACCCTAAGCTGGCACCTGTCTGCCCTGATACCCTAGACAGGGTGTGAACCCGTGCGGCGAGCTGGATGCCTAAACCCTCAGTCGCCCTAACAAGCCTAGAGTGGGGAAAGGCTGATGGGAGCACTAGTCGCCATCACTCATGTCTAGGAGAACAGCAGGGGAAGACAGCAACAAACAAACTATAGCAGAGTTAGACTTATCCAGTCACGAGCAGAGAAGGCGATCCCAATCACAACAGTCCATGCCGGACAAGAGCTCCACAGCAACACCATCAAACGATCTCCTTCAATGGTCAGAATAGAACTAGAAGTAAGGACTATATCTGGCAATGACTGCAAGTGAAAGTGAAACTAATATAGTAGCTGGGAGTGGCAGACAGGACTCACCTGAGAAGGATGCCTACAAACTCCCAGTCAGGACAAAAAGGTTCACAAGGCAAAACACAGATGACATACCCTGAACCACGGAGCAAACTCACAAGCTATCGCGAGTAGCAAGTCGCTGCGACCTTCTCCTCCCAGACCTGTCTGGATCAGTCACAGTCGTGACAGTACCCCCCTTTCTACGAGGGGCCCCTGGACCCTCAAGACCAGGCCTCTCCGGATGGGAGCTATGAAAAGCCCAAATGAGTCTGTCCGCTTTTATCTCTGATGCTGGAACCCACATTCTCTCTTCGGAACCATAACCTTTCCAGTGCACCAGGTACTGAAGAGAGCGGCGAACATATCGTGAATCAACAATCTTTTCTACCTGAAACTCAAGACTGCCATCAACAACCACCGGTGGAGGCGGTAGTGGCAATGGTTCAGGAGGTTCTACATATCTCTTAAGCAGAGATCTGTGGAAGACATTATGGATCCTTAGAGTCTGAGGTAGCTCCAGACGAAAAGCCACAGGGTTAATGATCTTAATTACCCTATAAGGACCAATAAATCTCGGACCTAATTTCCACGAGGGAACCTTCAACTTGATATTTCTGGTAGACAACCACACCAAGTCATTCACCCCAAGGTCCGGACCTTCAGAGCGCTTCCTATCAGCCGCACGTTTGTATCTACCACCAATTCTCTTCAAACTTTCTTGCACACTCTGCCACACTGAAGAAAGTGAAGACGCAAATCGTTCCTCCTCGGGAATCCCAGACGGGCCCCCCCTCACTAAACGTACAAAACTGAGGATGGAAACCATACGCACCAAAAAATGGTGACTTATCGGTGGATTCTTGACGACGATTATTAATGGCAAACTCTGCTAACGGTAAATAAGATGACCATTCCTCCTGATTTTCGGAAACAAAGCATCTCAAATATGTCTCTAGGTTTTGATTGGTACGTTCAGTCTGACCGTTGGACTGTGGATGGAAAGATGAAGAAAACGACAGATGAACCCCTAAACGAGAACAAAAAGCTTTCCAAAATTTAGAAACGAATTGGGTACCACGATCCGAAACAATATCGGAAGGGACCCCGTGAAGCTTCACGATGTGGTCAATAAAAACCTGAGCCAGTGTGTTAGCATTAGGCAATGCGGCAAGAGCAATAAAGTGCACCATTTTACTGAATCTGTCAACAACTACAAGAATAACAGTCTTCCCCGCTGATACTGGTAGATCCGTAATGAAATCCATTGACAGGTGCGTCCAAGGCCTGTTGGGGGTGGCCAGAGGTAAAAGACGCCCTGCCGGACGAGTATGATCTACCTTAGAACGAGCACAGGTAGCACATGCAGACACAAAATTCAACACCTCCTGGCGCCATTTAGGCCACCAGAACCGACGAGACACTAACTCAGAGGTTGCCCTACTACCTGGGTGTCCTGCCAGTGTGGAGTTATGGTGTTCTTTTAGTATCTCCAGTCGTAAATTTTCTGGCACAAACAGTTTACCCGAGGGGCAGGAGGCCGGGGCGTCCCCCTGAGCTTCCAACACTCTCCCCTCCAAACCTGAGTGTAATGCAGAGACCACCACCCCCTTTTGCAAAATGGGCTCTGGTACCTCAACATCACCCCCTCCAGGAAAACTTCGAGACAATGCATCCGCCTTAGTATTTTTTGCCCCCGGGCGATAGGTTATTACAAAATTAAACCTAGTAAAAAATAACGACCACCGAGCCTGTCTAGGGGTGAGACGTTTAGCAGACTCCAGATATAATAAGTTTTTGTGATCAGTAATCACCGAGACGGGATGAACCGCCCCCTCCAAAAAATGACGCCACTCCTCAAAAGCCAACTTAATAGCCAAAAGTTCCCTGTTGCCAATATCATAGTTCCTTTCTGCAGTAGACAATTTCTTCGAAAAGAAAGCACACGGACGCCATTCACCAGGGGACGGGCCCTGAGATAGTACCGCTCCCACCCCCACCTCTGATGCGTCAACCTCTACAATAAAAGCAAGCGAGACATCTGGCTGTACGAGAATAGGGGCCGAGGTGAATCTCTCCTTCAGAGATGCAAAGGCAGTTTTGGCTGCATGTGACCATTTGGAAAAATCTGATCCCTTACGGGTCATGTCCGTCAGTGGTTTGACCACCAAGGAATAGTTCTTTATAAACTTTCTATAAAAATTGGCAAACCCCAGGAAGCGTTGCAATGCCTTCAGGTTCTCCGGCAGATCCCAGTCTATAATCGCCCGGACTTTCTCTGGATCCATGCGGAAACCTGAATCTGACAACACATACCCCAGAAATGGTAGTTCTTTTACGGCGAACACACATTTTTCTAACTTGCGGTCCACATGCGGTGGGGCTGCTCCCCCAATAAAAGACACGCCACAGTGTCAGGGGCTGAGCAGCTCCTCCAGAATTGCCACTTCATTTCTGTGTTTTTGTCTTGTTAGATTTGAGTGTGTTTGGACACTCTGTTGCACCTGGTAACTTCCATCACATGGTCTGGCATAGGTGTGGCTCACGGCCTGGCCTCATTCACATTGTACTACCACAGTATTCATGCTGGGCCTTTGTGTGGAGGCTTGGCTGTGTGCTGAATTATATCACCCCCAGACCATGTTCACACCATAGTTAGAGTAGCGGCTAGGACCCTTTGCCATGCTGAGTGACCGTGACGTGGTGCATTGATGGGCTCCGATATCTTCCTGACTGGAACATATTGGCGAAAGTCTCAGCTTTTAATACCTGCATGTATGACTTCCCAGTATAGTCAGTAGCATTTCTGTTTGGTGCATTTCCTCTCTGTGTTTCATATGTTTATTTGCTACATTCTGTGTAGTTTGCTCTTGTGGTGCATGTGGACCGCGTCGACGTCCTCCATTGTATGCATATTTTGTTGGGGTTAGTCGATTATTGCGGTCCACATGCGGTGGGGCTGCTCCCCCAATAAAAGACACGCCACAGTGTCAGGGGCTGAGCAGCTCCTCCAGAATTGCCACTTCATTTCTGTGTTTTTGTCTTGTTAGATTTGAGTGTGTTTGGACACTCTGTTGCACCTGGTAACTTCCATCACATGGTCTGGCATAGGTGTGGCTCACGGCCTGGCCTCATTCACATTGTACTACCACAGTATTCATGCTGGGCCTTTGTGTGGAGGCTTGGCTGTGTGCTGAATTATATCACCCCCAGACCATGTTCACACCATAGTTAGAGTAGCGGCTAGGACCCTTTGCCATGCTGAGTGACCGTGACGTGGTGCATTGATGGGCTCCGATATCTTCCTGACTGGAACATATTGGCGAAAGTCTCAGCTTTTAATACCTGCATGTATGACTTCCCAGTATAGTCAGTAGCATTTCTGTTTGGTGCATTTCCTCTCTGTGTTTCATATGTTTATTTGCTACATTCTGTGTAGTTTGCTCTTGTGGTGCATGTGGACCGCGTCGACGTCCTCCATTGTATGCATATTTTGCTGGGGTTAGTCGATTATTGCGGTCCACATGCGGTGGGGCTGCTCCCCCAATAAAAGACACGCCACAGTGTCAGGGGCTGAGCAGCTCCTCCAGAATTGCCACTTCATTTCTGTGTTTTTGTCTTGTTAGATTTGAGTGTGTTTGGACACTCTGTTGCACCTGGTAACTTCCATCACATGGTCTGGCATAGGTGTGGCTCACGGCCTGGCCTCATTCACATTGTACTACCACAGTATTCATGCTGGGCCTTTGTGTGGAGGCTTGGCTGTGTGCTGAATTATATCACCCCCAGACCATGTTCACACCATAGTTAGAGTAGCGGCTAGGACCCTTTGCCATGCTGAGTGACCGTGACGTGGTGCATTGATGGGCTCCGATATCTTCCTGACTGGAACATATTGGCGAAAGTCTCAGCTTTTAATACCTGCATGTATGACTTCCCAGTATAGTCAGTAGCATTTCTGTTTGGTGCATTTCCTCTCTGTGTTTCATATGTTTATTTGCTACATTCTGTGTAGTTTGCTCTTGTGGTGCATGTGGACCGCGTCGACGTCCTCCATTGTATGCATATTTTGCTGGGGTTAGTCGATTATTGCGGTCCACATGCGGTGGGGCTGCTCCCCCAATAAAAGACACGCCACAGTGTCAGGGGCTGAGCAGCTCCTCCAGAATTGCCACTTCATTTCTGTGTTTTTGTCTTGTTAGATTTGAGTGTGTTTGGACACTCTGTTGCACCTGGTAACTTCCATCACATGGTCTGGCATAGGTGTGGCTCACGGCCTGGCCTCATTCACATTGTACTACCACAGTATTCATGCTGGGCCTTTGTGTGGAGGCTTGGCTGTGTGCTGAATTATATCACCCCCAGACCATGTTCACACCATAGTTAGAGTAGCGGCTAGGACCCTTTGCCATGCTGAGTGACCGTGACGTGGTGCATTGATGGGCTCCGATATCTTCCTGACTGGAACATATTGGCGAAAGTCTCAGCTTTTAATACCTGCATGTATGACTTCCCAGTATAGTCAGTAGCATTTCTGTTTGGTGCATTTCCTCTCTGTGTTTCATTTTTCTAACTTAGCAAACAATTTGTTGGCCCTTAATATCTCCAGCACTTGTCTCACATGGATCTTATGTGTATCCAGATCCAGGGAATAGACCAGGATGTCATCAAGATATATCACAACAAATCTCCCGATAAGGTGACTAAAAATATCGTTGACAAAATGTTGGAATACCGCAGGCGCATTAGTAAGACCAAATGGCATGACCAGATTTTCATAATGCCTTTCCGGAGTATTAAAAGCCGTCTTCCACTCATCCCCCTCTTTGATGCGAACCAGGTTATAGGCTCCTCTGAGATCCATTTTGGAGAACCATTTAGCACCAGCAACCTGATTAAAGAGGTCGTGAATGAGAGGAAGAGGATAGGGATCTCGGATAGTTATCCGGTTTAATTCCCGGAAATCCAGGCAAGGACGTAGGCCCCCATCTTTCTTTTTAACGAAAAAGAACCCTGCAGCCACAGGTGAAGAAGAGGGTCTGATGTGTCCCTTAGCCAAACTCTCCGAAATATAATCTTTCATAGCCTTCCTCTCCGGGCCGGAAAGATTGTATAACCGGGTTTTAGGTAGTTTTGCCCCAGGTAATAGATTAATCGGGCAATCATATGGACGATGAGGTGGTAACCCCTGACAACCCTTCTCAGAGAACACATCCATAAAATCTGACAGAAAGGCAGGTAAAGATGTTACAGAGAGTGTAGAGCACCTACTACTCAAGCAGTTGTCCTTACAATGTTCACTCCACTCCACAATCTCCCCGGCCTGCCAATCCACCACTGGATTGTGAGTCACCAGCCAGGGAAGCCCCAATACCATAGGAGCCGGAAGACCGTCCAGGACATAACAAGAGATATGCTCTTTATGGAGGTCCCCTACCTGCAGATGGATATTATGGATGATCTGAGTTAACTCTCTCTGAGTAAGAGGGGAGGAGTCGATGGCAAAAACAGGAATAGTTCTGCATACCGGTTCCGGAGTAAAACCCAGAGCCTAAGCAAAACGCGAATCCACCAAGTTGACCCCCGCCCCACTGTCCAAAAAGACGGAACAGATCTCAGTTTTATTGCCCGCCTCAACGGTAGCGGACAACAAAAACTGAGACATGCGTATGGAGGAAACGAATACGCCCAGACTGTTCTCCTCCGCACAATCTGGGGACTCTAGTTTTTCCGGCGGCTCCTTTGTTTGTGGTCTCTTGGGTTCTGAGGGACAAACCTTTACAAAATGACCCCTCCCCCCACAACGAAAACAAACCTCTGACCTACGGCGGAACTTAGGAGGATTCACCCGTCTAGTGGCACCCCCTATTTGCATTGGTTCGACTGGACCATAACAGACCGATCCCTGCCCTATAGAGGCCTCTGTAAAATTTAATAGTCTCTCCCTGAGTCGTCTGTCGATTCTTATGGACAGAGACATAGCAGCCTCAAGAGACCCAGGGACCTCGTATACCGCCAGCGCGTCTTTTAATTTTTCAGACAACCCCTGGCAGAACTGACTCCTAAGGGCCGAGTCGTTCCATAACGTATCAGTAGCCCACCTACGGAATTCGGAACAATATAGTTCAGCAGACCGGTTCTCTTGCCGAAGTCTACGTAGTTTAGACTCAGCCAGTGAGACCCTGTCCGGGTCATCATATACGAGACCCAGGGCTTCAAAAAACTCCTCCACTGATCGTAAGGCCGGAGAGTCTGATGGTAGGGAGAAAGCCCAAGCCTGCGGATCTCCTTGCAGGAGAGAAATTACAATACCCACCCGTTGTTCCTCACCGCCGGAGGATCTAGGGCGTAACCTGAAGAACAATTTGCAAGCTTCTCTGAAGGTTACAAATTGGTCTCTCCCTCCTGAGAACCTATCAGGTAAAGCCACTTTTGGCTCAGGAGTACCTTGGTTTCCCGTAGCAATGGTGGAACCCAAGGATGGCTGCTGCAGCACTGTTGCTTTTAATCCTGCCACTTCAAGGGATAACCCCTGTAATTGTTTCGCCAAAACCGAAACCGGATTCATAGTGGAACAGACAAAATACAAAGCAAAACAGCAAGCAGAAAAAAAAAAAAAAAAAAGAAATGTCACTTTTTTTTTTTAAAAGGCCAGATATACTGTCACGACTGCTATCCCAGCAGCAGTCGTGTCGCACCAGACGGAGGGGAAGGGGGACCCTTATCTACGGATGGGGATAGAATGGCCACCCCTGACTAACCCTAAGCTGGCACCTGTCTGCCCTGATACCCTAGACAGGGTGTGAACCCGTGCGGCGAGCTGGATGCCTAAACCCTCAGTCGCCCTAACAAGCCTAGAGTGGGGAAAGGCCGATGGGAGCACTAGTCACCATCACTCATGTCTAGGAGAACAGCAGGGGAAGACAGCAACAAACAAACTATAGCAGAGTTAGACTTATCCAGTCACGAGCAGAGAAGGCGATCCCAATCACGACAGTCGACGCCGGACAAGAGCTCCACAGCAACACCATCAAACGATCTCCTTCAATGGTCAGAATAGAACTGGAAGTAAGGACTATATCTGGCAATGACTGCAAGTGAAAGTGAAACTAATATAGTAGCTGGGAGTGGCAGACAGGACTCACCTGAGAAGGATGCCTACAAACTCCCAGTCAGGACAAAAAGGTTCACAAGGCAAAACACAGATGACATACCCTGAACCACGGAGCAAACTCACAAGCTATCGCGAGTAGCAAGTCGCTGCGACCTTCTCCTCCCAGACCTGTCTGGATCAGTCACAGTCGTGACATATTCGCTCTGTGGATCCACCTCCACACATCCTCCGCAGCAGCTGTGGGACCACCTGGACTATTGTATTCGTTCTGTGGATCCTCCTCCACACATCCTCGCAGCAGCTGTGGGACCACCTGGACTGTGGTATTCGCTCTGTGGATCCTCCCCCACACACCCTCCCAGCAGCTGTGGGACCACCTGGACGGTCGTATTTGCTCTGTGGGTCCTACCCCACACGCCCTCCCAGCAGCTGTGGGACCACCTGATCATATTCGCTCTGTGGATCCTCCCCCATGCACCCTCCCAGCAGCTGTGGGACCACCTGGACGGTCATATTCGCTCTGTAGATCCTCCCAGCAGCCGTGGGACCACCTGGACGGTCGTATTCACTCTGTAGATCCTCCCAGCAGCTGTGAGACCACCTGGACGGTCCTATTCGCTCTGTAGATCCTCCCAGCAGCCGTGGGACTACCTGGATGGTCCTATTCGCTCTGTGGATCCTCACCCACACACCCTCCCAGCAGCTGTGGGACCACCTGGACTGTAGTATACTGTCGATCCTCCCCCCACACATCCTCCCAGAAGCTGTGGGACCACCTGCATGGTCTTATTCGCTCTGTGGATCCTACCCCACACCCCTCCCAGCAGCTGGGGGACCACCTGGATGATAATATTTGCTCTGTGAATCCTCCCCCACGCACCCTCCCAACAGCTGTGGGATGCACTGCAGTGATCAATACCTGTGACCACCTACCATGACCTTATTGTGTTACTCCCACCCGGTCTAGCTGCTGTCTGTGGTGCACACGGCGGTTAATGGTGGTTAGAATAATATGACTCAACCGTGTGATCACCCTGTATATTGCATTATTATACTGTATATAACATCACCCTACTCATCGTTCTGTATATAACACCCATCATCTTACACAGTACATAACACTCGTCATCCTGTATATAACAGTGATGGCACTTACAGGCAGTAGATCCTCAGTCAGGAGATCGGTGACATCTTGTGATCTGAAACAGCAAAAAATAAAATAAAAATCAAATCTGAAAGCTCTGAGGGAAAAGGACGAAGGAGATGGCGAGAGGCCATGGACAAGGTACAGCGGTGAGCATTGAGCACCATACCTGCAGGTTGGAGGGTGTGATGTACAGAGCTATCTCAGGGTCAAACAGGCAGTGCGGTAGTGTTAGGTAGGGATAGGCAGGAAGTGCGGTAGTGTTAGGTACGGATAGGCAGGAAGTGCGGTAGTGTTAGGTAGGGATAGGCAGGAAGTGCGGTAGTGTTAGGTCGGGATAGGCAGGAAGTGCGGTAGTGTTAGGTCGGGATAGGCAGGAAGTGCGGTAGTGTTAGGTAGGGATAGGCAGGAAGTGCGGTAGTGTTAGGTAGGGATAGGCAGGAAGTGCGGTAGTGTTAGGTAGGGATAGGCAGGAAGTGCGGTAGTGTTAGGTAGGGATAGGCAGGAAGTGGGCTAGTGTTAGGTAGGGATAGGCAGGAAGTGGGCTAGTGTTAGGTAGGGATAGGCAGGAAGTGTGGTAGTGTTAGGTAGGGATAGGCAGGAAGTACGGTAGTGTTAGGGATAGGCAGGAAGTGGGCTAGTGTTAGGTAGGGATTGTCAGGCAGTGCGGTAGTGTTAGGTAGGGATAGGCAGGCACTGTGGTAGTGTTAGCTATGGATGAACAGGCAGTGTGGTACTGTTAGGGATAGGCAGAGTAGTATTGTTAGGTAGAGATTGTTGGGCAGTGCGGTAGTGTTAAGCATGGATAGAGAGGCAGTGTGGTAGTGTGAGGTAGGTATAGGCAATCAGTGCAATAGTGTTAGGTAGGGATAGGCAGGAAGTGTGGTAGTGTTAGGTCGGGATAGGCAAGAAGTGTGGTAGTGTTAGGTAGGGATAGGCAGGAAGTACGGTAGTGTTAGGGATAGGCAGGAAGTGGGCTAGTGTTAGGTAGGGATTGTCAGGCAGTGCGGTAGTGTTAGGTAGGGATAGGCAGGCACTGTGGTAGTGTTAGCTATGGATGAACAGGCAGTGTGGTACTGTTAGGGATAGGCAGAGTAGTATTGTTAGGTAGAGATTGTTGGGCAGTGCGGTAGTGTTAAGCATGGATAGAGAGGCAGTGTGGTAGTGTGAGGTAGGTATAGGCAATCAGTGTGGTAGTGTTAGGTAGGGATAGGCAGGAAGTGGGCTAGTGTTAGGTAGGGATAGGCAGGAAGTGTGGTAGTGTTAGGTAGGGATAGGCAGGAAGTGTGGTAGTGTTAGGTAGGGATAGGCAGGAAGTGGGCTAGTGTTAGGTAGGGATAGGCAGGCACTGTGGTAGTGTTAGCTATGGATGAACAGGCAGTGTGGTACTGTTAGGAATAGGCAGAGTAGTATTGTTAGGTAGAGATTGTTGGGCAGTGCGGTAGTGTTAAGCATGGATAGAGAGGCAGCGTGGTAGTGTGAGGTAGGTATAGGCAATCAGTGTGGTAGTGTAAGGCCTGTATTACACCAACAGATTATATGACGGATTTTCTGACCAATCATTGATCAGATGGTCATTTACACACACAGATCTTTTGTAATACACACCAACTATTGGTCTGACTAGACAGATATTGGTCAGATAATCTGTTGGTGTAATACAGCCCTAAGGTAGTGAAAAGCAGGCAGTGTGGTAGTGTTAGCTATGGATAGGCAGGCAATGTGGTAGGGCTTGTAAGGCAGTGTGACAGTATAAGGTAGGGATCATCAGGCAGTGTGGTAGTGTTGGCTATGGATAGGCAGGCAGTGTGAGGTAGGGATAGGCAGGCAGAGTGGTAGTGTGAAGTAGGGATTGTGAGGCAGTGCGGTAGTGTTAAGCATGGATAGAGAGGTAGTGTGAGGTAGGTATAGGCAATCAGTGCGGTAGTGTTAGGTAGGGATAGGCAGGAAGTGCTGTAGTGTTAGGTAGGGATAGGCAGGAAGTGCTGTAGTGTTAGGTAGGGATAGGCAGGAAGTGCGGTAGTGTTAGGTAGGGATAGTCAGGAAGTGGGCTAATGTTAGGTAGGGATAGGCAGGAAGTGCGGTAGTGTTAGGTAGGGATAGGCAGGAAGTGGGCTAGTGTTAGGTAGGGATAGGCAGGAAGTGCGGTAGTGTTAGGTAGGGATAGGCAGGAAGTGTGGTAGTGTTAGGTAGGGATAGGCAGGAAGTGTAGTAGTGTTAGGTACGGATCGGCACGAAGTGTTGTAGTGTTAGGTAGGCATAGGCAGGAAGTGCGGTAGTGTTAGGTCGGGATAGGCAGGAAGTGCGGTAGTGTTAGGTAGGGATAGGCAGGAAGTGCGGTAGTGTTAGGTAGGGATAGGCAGGAAGTGCGGTAGTGTTAGGTAGGGATAGGCAGGAAGTGCGGTAGTGTTAGGTAGGGATAGACAGGAAGTGCGGTAGTGTTAGGTAGGGATAGGCAGGAAGTGGGCTAGTGTTAGGTAGGGATAGGCAGGAAGTGGGCTAGTGTTAGGTAGGGATAGGCAGGAAGTGGGCTAGTGTTAGGTAGGGATAGGCAGGAAGTGCGGTAGTGTTAGGTCGGAATAGGCAGGAAGTGTGGTAGTGTTAGGGTTAGTGTTAGGTAGGGATAGGCAGGAAGTGTGGTAGTGTTAGGTAGGGATCATCAGGCAGTGCGGTAGTTTTGGCTATGGATAGGCAGGCAGAGTGGTAGTGTGAAGTAGGGATTGTCAGGCAGTGTGGTAGTGTGAAGTAGGGATTGTCAGGCAGTGTGGTAGTGTGAGGTAGGGATTGTCAGGTGGCAGTGTGGTAGTGTTAGCTATGATTAGGCAGGCAGTGTGGTAGTGTGAGGTAGGGATTGTAAGGCAGTGTGACAGTATAAGGTAGGGATCATCAGGCAGTGCGGTAGTGTTAAGTATGGATAGAGAGGCAGTGTGGTGTGACAGTATAAGGTAGGGATAGGCAGGAAGTGCGGTAGTGTTAGGTCGGGATAGGCAGGAAGTGTGGTAGTGTTAGGTAGGGATAGGCAGGAAGTACGGTAGTGTTAGGTAGGGATAGGCAGGCACTGTGGTAGTGTTAGCTATGGATGAACAGGCAGTGTGGTACTGTTAGGGATAGGCAGAGTAGTATTGTTAGGTAGAGATTGTGAGGCAGTGCGGTAGTGTTAAGCATGGATAGAGAGGCAGTGTGGTAGTGTGAGGTAGGTATAGGTAATCAGTGCGGTAGTGTTAGGTAGGGATAGGCAGGAAGTGCTGTAGTGTTAGGTAGGGATAGGCAGGAAGTGCTGTAGTGTTAGGTAGGGATAGGCAGGAAGTGCGGTAGTGTTAGGTAGGGATAGGCAGGAAGTGGGCTAATGTTAGGTAGGGATAGGCAGGAAGTGCGGTAGTGTTAGGTAGGGATAGGCAGGAAGTGGGCTAGTGTTAGGTAGGGATAGGCAGGAAGTGTGGTAGTGTTAGGTAGGGATAGGCAGGAAGTGTGGTAGTGTTAGGTAGGGATAGGCAGGAAGTGTGGTAGTGTTAGGTAGGCATAGGCAGGAAGTGTGGTAGTGTTAGGTAGGGATAGGCAGGAAGTGCGGTAGTGTTAGGTAGGGATAGGCAGGCACTGTGGTAGTGTTAGCTATGGATGAACAGGCAGTGTGGTACTGTTAGGGATAGGCAGAGTAGTATTGTTAGGTAGAGATTGTGAGGCAGTGCGGTAGTGTTAAGCATGGATAGAGAGGCAGTGTGGTAGTGTGAGGTAGGTATAGGTAATCAGTGCGGTAGTGTTAGGTAGGGATAGGCAGGAAGTGCTGTAGTGTTAGGTAGGGATAGGCAGGAAGTGCTGTAGTGTTAGGTAGGGATAGGCAGGAAGTGCGGTAGTGTTAGGTAGGGATAGGCAGGAAGTGGGCTAATGTTAGGTAGGGATAGGCAGGAAGTGCGGTAGTGTTAGGTAGGGATAGGCAGGAAGTGGGCTAGTGTTAGGTAGGGATAGGCAGGAAGTGTGGTAGTGTTAGGTAGGGATAGGCAGGAAGTGTGGTAGTGTTAGGTAGGGATAGGCAGGAAGTGTGGTAGTGTTAGGTAGGGATAGGCAGGAAGTGTGGTAGTGTTAGGTAGGGATAGGCAGGAAGTGTGGTAGTGTTAGGTAGGGATAGGCAGGAAGTGGGCTAGTGTTAGGTAGGGATAGGCAGGAAGTGCGGTAGTGTTAGGTCGGGATAGGCAGGAAGTGTGGTAGTGTTAGGGTTAGTGTTAGGTAGGGATAGGCAGGAAGTGTGGTAGTGTTAGGTAGGGATCATCAGGCAGTGCGGTAGTGTTGGCTATGGATAGGCAGGCAGAGTGGTAGTGTGAAGTAGGGATTGTCAGGCAGTGTGGTAGTGTGAGGTAGGGATTGTCAGGTGGCAGTGTGGTAGTGTTAGCTATGGATAGGCAGGCAGTGTGGTAGTGTGAGGTAGGGATTGTAAGGCAGTGTGACAGTATAAGGTAGGGATCATCAGGCAGTGCGGTAGTGTTAAGTATGGATAGAGAGGCAGTGTGGTGTGACAGTATAAGGTAGGGATAGGCAGGAAGTGCGGTAGTGTTAGGTAGGGATAGGCAGGAAGTGCGGTAGTGTTAGGTAGGGATAGGCAGGAAGTGCGGTAGTATTAGGTAGGGATAGGCAGGAAGTGGGCTAGTGTTAGGTAGGGATAGGCAGGAAGTGTGGTAGTGTTAGGTAGGGATAGGCAGGAAGTGCGGTAGTGTTAGGTCGGGATAGGCAGAAGGTGGGCTAGTGTTAGGTAGGGATCGTCAGGCAGTGCGAAAGTGTTAGGTAGGGATAGGCAGGCACTGTGGTAGTGTTAGCTATGGATGAACAGGCAGTGTGGTACTGTTAGGGATAGGCAGAGTAGTATTGTTAGGTAGAGATTGTTGGGCAGTGCGGTAGTGTTAAGCATGGATAGAGAGGTAGTGTGAGGTAGGTATAGGCAATCAGTGTGGTAGTTTAAGGCCTGTATTACACCAACAGATTATATGACGGATTTTCTGACCAATCATTGATCAGATGGTCATTTACACACACAGATCTTTTGTAATACACACCAACTATTGGTCTGTCTAGACAGATATTGGTCAGATAATCTGTTGGTGTAATACAGCCCTAAGGTAGTGAAAAGCAGGCAGTGTGGTAGTGTTAGCTATGGATAGGCAGGCAATGTGGTAGGGCTTGTAAGGCAGTGTGACAGTATAAGGTAGGGATCATCAGGCAGTGCGGTAGTGTTGGCTATGGATAGGCAGGCAGAGTGGTAGTGTGAAGTAGGGATTGTCAGGCGGCAGTGTGGTAGTGTTAGCTATGGATAGGCAGGCAGTGTGGTAGTGTGAGGTAGGGATTGTAAGGCAGTGTGACAGTATAAGGTAGGGATCATCAGGCAGTGCGGTAGTGTTAAGTATGGATTGTCAGGCAGTGTGGTGGTGGTAGCAATGGATAGGCAGGCAGTGTGGTAATGTAAGGTAGGGATTGTCAGGCAGTGTGGTAATGTAAGGTAGGGATTGTCAGGCAGTGTGGTAATGTAAGGTAGGGATTGTCAGGCAGTGTGGTAATGTAAGGTAGGGATTGTCAGGCAGTGTGGTAATGTAAGGTAGGGATTGTCAGGCAGTGTGGTAATGTAAGGTAGGGATTGTCAGGCAGTGTAGTAGTGTAAGGTAGGGATTGTCAGGCAGTGTGGTAGTGTAAGGTAGGGATTGTCAGGCAGTGTGGTAATGTAAGGTAGGGATTGTCAGGCAGTGTGGTAATGTAAGGTAGGGATTGTCAGGCAGTGTGGTAATGTAAGGTAGGGATTGTCAGGCAGTGTAGTAGTGTAAGGTAGGGATTGTCAGGCAGTGTGGTAGTGTAAGGTAGGGATTGTCAGGCAGTGTGGTAATGTAAGGTAGGGATTGTCAGGCAGTGTGGTAGTGTGAGGTAGGGATTGTCAGGCAGTGTGGTAATGTAAGGTAGGGATTGTCAGGCAGTGTGGTAGTGTGAGGTAGGGATTGTCAGGCAGTGTGGTAGTGTAAGGTAGGGATTGTCAGGCAGTGTGGTAGTGTAAGGTAGGGATTGTCAGGCCAAAACGGCGGCTCGGATGCGGACCCAAACAACGGTCGTGTGCATGAGGCCTAAGGAGAATAGCAGAAACTCCTAATGCTGGCCATACATGTAATGATTGCAGAGACCCCCAAATGCCAGGGCAGTACAAACACCCCACAAATGACCCCATTTTAGAAAGAAGACACCCCAAGGTATTCGCTGAGGGGCATATTGAGTCCATGAAAGATTGAACTTTTTGTCACAAGTTAGCGGAAAGGGAGACTTTGTGAGAAAAAAAAAAAAAAAAAAAACAATTTCCGCTAACTTGTGCCAAAAAAAATAATCTTCTATGAACTCGCCATGCCCCTCACGGAATACCTTGGGGTGTCTTCTTTCCAAAATGGGGTCACATGTGGAGTATTTATACTGCCCTGCCATTTTAGGGGCCCTAAAGCGTGAGAAGAAGTCTGGAATCCAAATGCCTAAAAATGCCCTGTGAAATCCTAAAAGGTACTCGTTGGACTTTCGGCCCCTTTGCAAATCTTGGCTGCAAAAAAGTGGCACACATGCCTCTGGGCTGAAAGAAAAAATGAACGGCACAGATTTCTTCATTCGCACCCATCATGTGGATGAAAAAATCTCTGCCCAAAAATTTGCAAAAAAAAAAAAAAAAAAAGCTGCTATCACTAATAAAGATCCGCACAAGATCAGGCCTGATCGGGCGAACACTGCGTTTTTTGTAGAGCCTATAGAACATGTCCTATTCTTGTCCGCAATTGTTCTGGCAATGTGCGAATCTGCAAAATGCGGAAAGCACATTGCCGGTGTCCGTGTTTTGCGGATCCGCGGTGTCCGTGTTTTGTGGATCCGCAAAACACATACGGACGTCTGAATGGAGCCTTACAGGGGGGTGATCAATGACAGGGGGGTGATCAGGGGTTAATAAGGGGTTAATAAGTGACAGGGGGGGGGTGTAGTGTGGTGATTGGTGCCACTTACAGAGCTCTTGTGTCCTCTGGTGGTCGATCCAAGCAAAAGGCACCACCAGAGGACCAGGTAGCAGGTATATCAGACGCTGTTAACAAAACAGTGTCTGATATACCCTTCAGGGGTTAAAAAAAATAAATCACATCTACAGTCGTGGCCAGAGGTGGAAATGGCGGAAGACATTATACAGGGTGATAGCCAGACCACCCTCAGTTCGTCTTCTCAGTGCGAATTGGACGAGGAGGAGCAGGAGACGGTTGCCTCCGCTACAGACGGTAGTACCCATGGAAGTTTAATTCCATCTGTTCAGCGTGAGTGCGCAGAGGAGGAGGAAGAGGATGAGGAGATTGAGAGTCATCCTCCTGATGAGGACAGCGAAGTCTTGCCTGTTGGTCCTCTGGCACATATGGCTGACTTCATGTTAGGCTGCCTTTCCTGCGATCCGCGTGTTATACGCATTTTAGATAACACAGATTACTGGGTGTTCACCCTTCTCGACCTCCGCTACAAAGAGAACTTCTCATCTCTCATTCCTCTAGTGGAGAGGACGAGCAAAAAGGTGCAATACCAGAAGGTCCTTGTTGAAAAATTGCTCCAAAAATTTCCATCTGACAACGCTGGCGGCAGAGTCCTTACTTCCTTGGTCAACCGAGGAGGGGAGACACGGGAAACACACAGCAGTTCCAACAGAGGCAGGGCAACACTCTCCAAGGCCTGGGACAGTTTCATGACCAGCACCCTCACCCTTATGTGACACTAGGCCGCGCAAGGAGGGAAACATTTTGGAAGTTGGTGAAGGAGTACAGTCGTGGCCAAAAGTTTTGAGAATGACACAAATATTAGTTTTCACAAAGTTTGCTGCTAAACTGCTTTTAGATCTTTGTTTCAGTTGTTTCTGTGATGTAGTGAAATATAATTACACGCACTTCATACGTTTCAAAGGCTTTTATCGACAATTACATGACATTTATGCAAAGAGTCAGTATTTGCACGGTTGGCCCTTCTTTTTCAGGACCTCTGCAATCCGACTGGGCATGCTCTCAATCAACTTCTGGGCCAATTCCTGACTGATAGCAACCCATTCTTTCATAATCACTTCTTGGAGTTTGTCAGAATTAGTGGGTTTTTGTTTGTCCAGCCGCCTCTTGAGGATTGACCACAAGTTCTCAATGGGATTAAGATCTGGGGAGTTTCCAGGCCATGGACCCAAAATGTCAACGTTTTGGTCCCCGAGCCACTTAGTTATCACTTTTGCCTTATGGCACGGTGCTCCATCGTGCTGGAAAATGCATTGTTCTTCACCAAACTGTTGCTGGATTGTTGGAAGAAGTTGCTGTTGGAGGGTGTTTGGTACCATTCTTTATTCATGGCTGTGTTTTTGGGCAAAATTGTGAGTGAGCCCACTCCCTTGGATGAGAAGCAACCCCACACATGAATGGTCTCAGGATGCTTTACTGTTGGCATGACACAGGACTGATGGTAGCGCTCACCTTTTCTTCTCCGGACAAGCCTTTTTCCAGATGCCCCAAACAATCGGAAAGAGGCTTCATCGGAGAATATGACTTTGCCCCAGTCCTCAGCAGTCCATTCACCATACTTTCTGCAAAAGATCAATCTGTCCCTGATGTTTTTTTTGGAGAGAAGTGGCTTCTTTGCTGCCCTTCTTGACACCAGGCCATCTTCCAAAAGTCTTCGCCTCACTGTGCGTGCAGATGCGCTCACACCTGCCTGCTGCCATTCCTGCGCAAGCTCTGCACTGGTGGCACTCCGATCCCGCAGCTGAATCCTCTTTAGGAGACGATCCTGGCGCTTGCTGGACTTTCTTGGACGCCCTGAAGCCTTCTTAACAAGAATTGAACCTCTTTCCTTGAAGTTCTTGCTGATCCTATAAATTGTTGATTGAGGTGCAATCTTAGTAGCCACAATATCCTTGCCTGTGAAGCCATTTTTATGCAACGCAATGATGGCTGCACGCGTTTATTTGCAGGTCACCATGGTTAACAATGGAAGAACAATGATTTCAAGCATCACCCTCCTTTTAACATGTCAAGTCTGCCATTTTAACCCAATCAGCCTGACATAATGATCTCCAGCCTTATGCTCGTCAACATTCTCACCTGAGTTAACAAGACGATTACTGAAATGATCTCAGCAGGTCCTTTAATGACAGCAATGAAATGCAGTGGAAAGGTTTTTTGGGGATTAAGTAAATTTTCATGGCAAAGAAGGACTATGCAATTCATCTGATCACTCTTCATAACATTCTGGAGTAGATGCAAATTGCTATTATAAAAACTTAAGCAGCAACTTTTCCAATATTTATATAATTCTCAAAACTTTTGGCCACGACTGTACAGCCTGCCAGTGAATGATCGCTGCTGGCAGGCTGTAGATCAACTCGTTTACCTCGCGATCCTGTGAACGCGCGCTCCTGAGAGCGCGCAATCACAGGAAATCTCGGATCTCAAGAGATGACTTCTATTGGCGTCATCGAGACCTGAGAGAGCCTCCGCACTCACGCCTTTCGGCGTTAGTGTGACGTCAAGCGGTTAAAGGGAACCTGTCGTGGATATTTGATTATAATCTAACTAATTATATACAATCATTAACTACTAAAAAGTGCCTTAGATGTATTCACTTACTGGTGTGACAGATGGTTACCTCATAATATACACACAAAGATGCCGCATGCTAATGAGCTGATTTGAGTCCAGCGTGATGTCATTGAGTCCAGCGTTTATTTAATTAACAGCTATAGCCACTCCCCTGCCCACCTGCTGCTGATTCATATGGAAAATAACTGTCAATCAGCGGCAGGTAGGCGTGGAGAGTCAGGAGCTCATAAATATTCATAACTCATCATTATCAGCTGGAGCTTTTCAATACAAGATGTTGGCAGATTGACTGGGTCAATTAAA
This sequence comes from Bufo bufo, assembly GCF_905171765.1. Taxonomy (NCBI): domain Eukaryota; kingdom Metazoa; phylum Chordata; class Amphibia; order Anura; family Bufonidae; genus Bufo; species Bufo bufo. The sequence goes on along the minus strand of NC_053397.1, from coordinate 189,784 downwards.
GAAAGTGAGCCAGCATTGTGCTAAGAGAATCAGTCACTTATTTATGTTGCCATTAGTTAGGACACCATAAAACTGGTGACAGGTTCCCTTTGTGCTGTTCTTGTCAAATTGAATTTCCGCACTGTATTATTTCTTCTTTACCTATGTTGTTTCTATCCATTGTTCTCTACTGCCATCTGCTGGCCGGAATTTGTATGCTGCACGCCTCGTTCGTTGTCTATAAAGTTTTTTCTCTGGGCGTGGTTTTAGCAGCCTTGGGCCTTGTCACTTCCTGTAGCCTTTTTCAGTGCTGCATCCTTTGTGACTGGAGACACACACCTCGGCTTGTGAAGGCATCAGTTTTTGACCAGCAGTAGCCTCAGCAGTTAGCCTCAGAAAAGACATCCACATGACAGCATCTACTGCATTCCTGTATTGCATCACCGTATGTCACTGCTCTGGATCAAATAAACCCACGTTTGATTGCATCCTCATGTCTACGTCTGGATCCATCTAACCTGAGCATCTGCCGGTCCGGTCTGCTCCACTGCTTGGATACGAAGGTAGGCCAGTCACACAGTCATTATCAGTTACACCTTCATTCGCCTTCATGTGGGGACAGAACAGTCAAAAACTGCCTTAAAGCCTTATACCCCAGTCAATATCCGTCTGAATGTCCAATGCCCTGCTACAGGTTCCCTCAGAGCCCAGGGCCACACTCAGGAACCTCCCCTGCAACAGGCCCACTCCCAGCAAATCTGCCCAGCAACAGTGCACGTCCCATAAGCCTAAGGGGAAGCACGGCGTGTCCGCAGTAGATATACTCTCGCCTGGAAGTCCTCCACTACTCGCCAAGCCACTTTATACATCCTATATTAACCCTTGCTCGCATGATATAAGAACTGTTCACGCACGCGGGGCCTCCCTCAAACCAAAACCCCGCTATTTACTCAAGACACCTTGGGAAACTCATCGGGGTGCCTCATCTGAGCCGCACAGCAATTTTCAACCCCCAATTCAAAAGTTCATTTTCTTAAAGAGACAGCGCACCTTAAATCAAAATGGCCGAAAAGGACCTCGTACAGTTCCCCAGTGATGAAATAAAGCAAATGCAACCTGATACTGATCATTATGAAGAGCTGGAGGTAGAACCCACACTTCCAGCAGACCAAGTCACGCGACCAAGGCGCTCTCTCAAACCAACTATAAAGATCACAGAAAACTATCACACTATGAAAGATGAGCTATGTGACAACCTGGAAGAGCTATGGGAACGAGTTTCCTCCCTCATATCAGGACTTAAGTCCTCCTCAGGCGATGCCACCAGTTTACAAGTCGCCTTCGGGCGGCTGAACGCAGCCCATGAAAGATACAAGAGACTGTCCACAAGGTATAAAAAGACTCTAATATTGAAGAAGCCCCGTCAGAATTGTGCAAGGCAGAATCAATAGACAGACAAAGAGACGCCATGGTGCTGGACGCAAAAGATAAAGTGAAACTCCGCATCTCTCATTTGCAAGAAACTAGATCACACAGATCGCATTCGTCCAAACATTCCTCACGGTCCTACAGATCATCATGCTCTAGAAGCTCCGCCCTGAGCGACAGATTACTAGAGGCCCGCATAAATGCAGAGCAATCCAAAGTGAGGGGTTCCTTCACCGAAAAAGAAGTCCTTGCGAGGGCAGAAGCACAGACGGCGGCCAAGAGGGCTGAAGCGGAGGCAGTAGCCAAGAGGGCAGAAGCAGAGGCGGTGGCCAAGAGGGCAGAAGCGGAAGCCAAGAGGGCAGAAGCGGAGGCAGAAGCCAAGAGGGCAGAAGCAGAGGCTCGAATAAAGATCCTTGAATCAGAGAGGGAAGAGGAAATTGCATTAGCAAAGGTAAGACTACTTGAGCAAGCATTGAGCCAAGGCCTTGATTCAGTCTGCTTGCCACCAGAGGAGATAGACGATCCAGTTGATCGCACCAGCGACTATGTACTGAAACAGTTATCTGCACCACCCCCAGTGTGCAGTACTGTCCAAGCCAACAACACTAAAACCTCCAAGTCAGCTCTACCTGCAGTGCCAGCGATACCCACAGCACCCGAGCAATCCAATAACAGTCGCCCAGACGCACCCTCTCAAGGACAGTTATTACAGCAAGATGGCTACCAGGTGTTTCCTGGCCTACCTCCACAGCTCAAGCAGCAGTCATCAGAATCTACAGAGGCTAGACCACAGCTCAACCCTGCAGCAACATCATTCTACCCGGAAGCATCTCACTCTTTCACGCCACGCAACCTATACGCCCCAGGGGCATCACAAGTTGTCATGGCAACAAGCAGTGAGAAATCAGATATGTCTGAGTTTGCCAGGTTTATGGTGAGCAGAGAGCTAATTAACACCAGTCTCTCAAAATTTGATGACCGTGCGGAGAGCTACAGAGCCTGGAAGGCAACCTTCAAAGCCGCCATCGCCAACCTCAACCTAACTGCAGAGCAGGAGCTCGACCTCTTGATCAACTGGCTGGGCCCAGGCTCCACAAATCGCATCAAGAGCCTTAGAACTGTCTATGTGGGACAAGCAGAAGCAGGTCTCGCTGCAGCCTGGCAGAGACTCGAACGCACCTTTGGCAGTGCAGAAGCAATAGAGAAGGCACTATTCAGGAGACTGCAGAACGTCCCCAAGATCAGTCTCAAGGATGTCCACAAGCTTCAGGATTTAAGTGATTTGCTCATGGAACTGGAGCTCGCCAAAAGAGACCCTCGTCTGTCCGGGCTGTGCTACCTGGATACAGCCCATGGGGTGAACCCAATCGTCGTGAAGTTACCATACAGCCTGCAAGAGAAGTGGGCGGCATCAGTCTCAAGGTACAAAAGAGTGCATGACGTCACTTTTCCCCCATTTATTCATTTCTGCAGCTTCATCGATGAACAGTCCCAGATGAGGAATGACCCCAGCCTCGACTTCCTGGAGTTCAATACTACAGCCTCAGTGACACCATCATCAAGGTATGAAAGTATTGTACATAAACACAGAGACTTTAAGAGCAGCGTGAATGTTAGAATGACTAACCTACCATCATCTGCAGTACCCACTGGTAGACAGTACACTACCTCATCAGGAGACAAGGCCTACAATCGTGAATGTCCCATTCATAAAAAACCACACTCACTGAACAAATGCAGAGGATTTAGATCCAAAACAATACAGGAGCGCAAGAAAGTCCTCACCGAGCTTGGGGTATGTTCCAGGTGCTGCGCTTCATTGGAGCACATGGCTAAGGACTGTAAATCCATTATCAAGTGTGAGGAGTGTCATAGTGAAAGACATGCCTCAGCTATGCACCCAACTACACTCACAAGGGACTCACCTGCTGCTGTCACCACCAGTCCTGCTCAAAGTCATGGCGGGGAGCCCCAGAACCACGCTAACACAGCCACTGCTGTTTCCTGCTCATGCTTGGACGTATGTGGGGAGGGCCAGAGTGAGAAATGTTGTGCCCGCATATGCCTAATCAAGGTCTACCCGGAGGGGCTACCAGAAAAGGCAGTAAAAATGTATGCCATCATTGACGACCAAAGCAACCGCTCCCTAGCAGGACCTAAATTCTTTGAAGCCTTTGGAATAAAGGGACCGTCAGAACCCTACATCTTAAACACCTGCTCGGGTCGCATAGAGACTAGCGGCAGGAGGGCACAAGGATTCATCGCTTGTTCCGTCAGTGGAAATACGGAAATACCTCTACCGACGCTGATCGAATGCGATCAAATACCCAACCATAGGGATGAGATTCCTACCCCGGAAGCTGCATTTCACCATCCACACCTAAGGCACCTAGCCAACGTTATCCCACCTATGGACAACAACGCCGAGATTCTACTCCTGCTTGTCAGAGACAATCTAAGGGTACACAAGGTGCGTCAACAGTGTAATGGGCCCGACTATGCACCATACGCCCAGAGACTGGACTTGGGATGGGTGGTCATAGGAAACGTATGCTTGGATCAACCAAGAATCCGCTCTTTCAAAACGTACGTGCGTGGAGATGGACGCACAACTTGCATTAAGCCTTGCCCTCATCACTATGAGGTGAAAGAGAAGCCTCCAGACCTCATACAACCACCTGACGACATTCCTCCCTTTGCCGACAACTTGGGAAGATTAGTCTTTCACACAAGCAAGGACGATGATAAAGTAGCTTTGTCAGTAGAGGACAGAGAATTTATCAAGATAATGGACAATGAGTTCCTTAAAGACGAAACCAATCACTGGGTTTCTCCATTACCCTTCCGAGCTACCAGGGTGAGACTCCCGAACAATAGGGAACAAGCTCTGTCTAGATTTAACTCTCTTCAGCGTACCATGAACAGTAAGCCTGAGATGAGAGAACACATTGTTGCCTTTATCGACAAAATATTCCGCAACAACCATGCAGAACCAGCTCCATCCTTAGGGAAGAATGACGAGTGCTGGTACTTGCCTTCATTTGGAGTGTATCACCCACGGAAACCTAATCAAATTAGGGTCGTTTTCGACTCAAGTGCCAAACATCAAGGTGTATCTCTTAATGATGTCCTTCTCACAGGTCCTAATCTGACGAATAACCTAGTTGGAGTGCTGATGAGGTTCAGAAAAGAGCTCGTTGCCATCACCGCTGACATTGAACAGATGTTCCACTGTTTCGTAGTCAGAGAGGACCACCGGAATTTCCTCAGGTTTCTGTGGTACAAGAATAACGACACCAACGCAGAGATGGCAGAATATCGAATGAGGGTACACGTATTTGGAAACAGCCCTTCACCTGCCGTGGCAACTTACGGCCTTCGGCGAACTGCATTAGAGGGAGAATCCAAGTACGGTAAAGACGCCAGAGACTTTGTAGAAAAGGACTTCTATGTAGACTATGGACTCAAATCACTACCGACTGAAGAAGCGGCTATCGATCTGCTCAAAAGGACTCAAAGTATGTTGTACCAAGCTAAACTTAGACTACACAAAATTGCTTCAAACAGCCTGGCCGTTATGAGGGCCTTCGAATCAGGCGATCATGCACCAGGATTCAAGGACATTAACTTGGGACTGGACAGTCCACCTGTGCAGAGGAGCTTGGGCCTCAGATGGGATCTCTCAGCCGACTCCTTCGGTTTTCAGATAAGTTGTGCAGACAAGCCATTCACAAAACGAGGCGTCCTATCAGTGGTAAACAGCCTATTTGATCCGCTGGGATTTGTAGCGCCCATCACCATACAAGGTAAATCTCTACTGAGACAGTTCTCTGAAACAGTCCAGGATTGGGATACCCCACTTCCCTCCGAGAAAGAGCAAAAATGGGAAACCTGGAAGCGATCCTTGTGTGCCTTGGATGAGATCCACATCCCGAGATGCTATATTAAAACCTCACTTTCCTCTAGCATAAAGAAAGAACTCCACGTGTTCTCGGACGCCTCCACGGAGGCCATCGCAGCGGTTGCCTATCTGAAGGTGACAGAACCCAACAACCAAAACCACGTTGGATTCGTATTTGGTAAGGCTAAGTTAGCCCCCAAGCCCGATCATACTATTCCCAGACTGGAACTTTGTGGAACCGTGTTGGCAGTGGAGATTGCGGATTTCGTACAACAAGAACTGGGTGTCGACATAGCCGAAGTCCAGTATTACACCGACAGTAAGGTCGTTTTAGGTTACATCCACAATCGGACCAAGCGATTTTATGTGTACGTTAGTAACCGCATAGAGAGAATCAGGAGGTCCTCCAAACCTGAACAATGGCACTATGTACCATCCGAACTTAATCTAGCAGATCACGCCACTAGGCCTATGTCTATAGGTTCCTTTATTAACTCTACTTGGCTTACAGGTCCAAAGTTTCTGCTTGGAGAGGCAGACGAATGTGTACAGGAAGTTTTCAGCATCCAGGATCCGGATAATGATCCAGAAATCCGCGCTGAAGTTAGTGCATTAGTCACTGGAACTAAGCAAACCGCCAGCTTCGGTTGTCAGCGCTTTAAACGTTTCTCCAGCTGGATGAGGCTCGTCAGAACTATTGCAAGGTTAGTGCACGTTGCAAGATGTTATCATAATACTCACCAAGATAAAGATTGTCATGGTTGGCATGCCTGTCATAAACCCTTCTCTGCTGAGAACATCTCTCATGGTGAGTACCTCATAATACGTCACGTCCAGCAGGAAAATTTCAACATAGAATGGAAGTGCTTGCACAACAAACAGCAGATTCCTTTAAAAAGTCCTCTTGCCAACTTAAATCCAGTTATCGACAGTTTTGGCTTGCTAAGAATTGGTGGTCGTTTGAATCAAGCCCACCTGGGAATTGCAGAACAAAATCCTCTCATCATTCCCAGCAAACATCATATCACAGTCTTGCTAATCAGACACTATCACGAAAGGGCCGAACACCAAGGCAGGCAAATTACTGAGGGCAAATTACGGTCTGCAGGCCTTTGGATTATAGGTATGAAAAAACGTGTGGCCCAAGTACTGCATGAATGTGTGCACTGTCGTAAAGCAAGAGGGAAACAACTACACCAACAAATGGCCGACTTGCCTGCAGACAGACTATGTACAGAGCCGCCTTTCACCTATGTTGGCCTAGATGTCTTTGGGCCATGGATGGTATCCGCACGCAGGACCTGCGGCGGTCACGCAAACAGTAAGCGTTGGGCTGTACTATTTACTTGCATGAGTGTGCGAGCAGTTCACATAGAGGTGATAGAATCTATGGACACATCCAGCCTTATCAATGCCTTAAGACGGTTCTTCGCAATCAGAGGACCAGTAAAACAATTGAGGTCTGACCAGGGAAGCAACTTTATTGGAGCCTGTAGAGAACTTAACATCGACACCAAGTCCATTCAAGATCAGTTGGCGGAAAAGGGTTGCACCTGGATTTTCAACCCTCCTCATAGTTCCCACATGGGAGGCTCCTGGGAGAGAATGATCGGCATCTCACGCAACATCTTAAATTCTATGCTGATGGATGTAAATTCGTCAAGACTCACACATGAGACTCTAGTCACCCTTCTCGCTGAAGTTTTGGCCATTATCAACTCAAGACCCCTTGTGCCAGTGTCTATGGATCCTGAAACACCAGCCATACTGACTCCGGCTATTCTACTTACCCAAAAAACTGAGAGTACGCTAATACCTAGTGGAGAATTTACTCATGCTAACATCTACCAAAAACACTGGAAACGTGTACAATACCTAGCAGATTACTTCTGGAACAGGTGGCGAAAAGAATACCTCAGTATTATTCAAGGAAGAAGAAAATGGCAACACCACAAACCAAACTTGAAGGAAGGAGACCTCGTATTGATGAAAGAGCAACAGACCGAAAGGATTGACTGGCCTATCGGACTAATTTCAAAGGTTTTCCCTAGCAAGGATGGCAAGGTCAGGAAGGTGGAGTTGAAGATCTTCAGGAAAGGCGAGCTCAAAACGTTCTCAAGACCAATCAACGAACTGATTTTAATATTACCCATCGAGAACGCCCCTGCAGGGTGAACAGGACTGTATCTAGCTTCGCAGATCTTCTCCATTCCAAGTTGGAAAACGGGACTAATCTATGTTTGCATTCTAACATGTTTTTCTTTTACAGGTTGTTTATATTTTATGGACATTCGTCATAGTGAAATCCCCAAAGTGAATTTCAGACGGGGAGTGTGCTGTTCTTGTCAAATTGAATTTCCGCACTGTATTATTTCTTCTTTACCTATGTTGTTTCTATCCATTGTTCTCTACTGCCATCTGCTGGCCGGAATTTGTATGCTGCACGCCTCGTTCGTTGTCTATAAAGTTTTATCTCTGGGCGTGGTTTTAGCAGCCTTGGGCCTTGTCACTTCCTGTAGCCTTTTTCAGTGCTGCATTCTTTGTGACTGGAGACACACACCTCGGCTTGTGAAGGCATCAGTTTTTGACCAGCAGTAGCCTCAGGAAAGACATCCACATGACATCTACTGCATTCCTGTATTGCATCACTGTATGTCACTGCTCTGGATCAAATAAACCCACGTTTGATTGCATCCTCATGTCTACGTCTGGATCCATCTAACCTGAGCATCTGCCGGTCCGGTCTGCTCCACTGCTTGGATACGAAGGTAGGACAGTCACAAAGTCATTATCAGTTACACCTTCATTCGCCTTCATGTGGGGACAGAACACCCTTTAAGGTTACAAGACAAACCATCAAACTTTTAGGTTTAATGTATTAAAAATAGACCCTCCCACCTCTGACTCGGCCCCTCTGGCCGAGCTACATTACCCATGCAGCCGGCCCACTGGCCATCTAGGGAACAGGTATGAAAATATCAAAAAGATATCTTCACCAGGCCAACTGGTAAACTACAGACCCCAGACCTTCTTCATAATTCATATCTTATCGTTCTGAGTCCTAGCATATGAAACGAGACACGCTCAGAAGATGACATCCTTATTTTAAGAAGATGAAAGTGAGTTGATACGCCATGTCTGGTGTCCATGTGATGCCCCCATCATACCAGATATGATGAGCTGGGTTTTGGAGACGTCAGCCCCATCCTGAACAAGTTATGAAGGATTACAACTTCTTGTTCATTCTCTGGTATGAAGCCCCCATGCTGACACACGGCGCCGGAGAGTCTGCTGTCCCCTGTCCTGAGTGTGATCAGCAAAAGGGCCCATCCTGGTTAGCATCTCTCTGCTAACTAACCCCCAGGGGAGCAGTTTGCTGTTTTCACAGGTATGAGGCAGACATCTCGGCCTATTTGCAGCCTTCAAACAATTCATCAATGGCTGCTGGTCTGGCAACACAAATACATACGGTATATGAATGCGAATCACACTGGACTATGTTATACTATGACATATACCCATAAAACATATATCACAGAAATCATAATAACTAGGAATAAGGCGGTCCTTATTCCTGACACTCATCTTTTCCATTTCATCCACCATGACGGCTACATATGAGATTGACCCCTTGACCCTGTATAGGGGTAGGAACACGCAGAGTTTAAAAGCCACCACCCCCACTCACCCATCAGTGTTTCCTGTCCCTATGGGGTATCACACAGAAAGGCCTCCCTGGGGGAGGTGAAGAGTTTTTATATATTTTTTTTTTCCAAAAAAGTCACTTTAAGGAACGGGGGTAGCTTGTGCTTCCTTCCTTCTCTCTTCTGCCTCCTGCAGCGGCGGCTAAAGCTGGTAGAGTGAGTCCACACAGGCTGATTCTCGTCCCTGACAGCGGGGGCCTGTTTTCACACCGCAAACGAGGGGTCTTCCTTCCCTACATTGGGAAGCAGAGCGGAGAGCGCGGAGATGCTGCACGCCACTCTGTGTGTCAGCAGCAGTCAGCGCTTAGTTCCCGGCATTGCCGGAGGGGGCGGAGACAAAGGTCACGTGGGGAGGCGCAGGAGCACCCTGATGACATCAGACGCCGCTTTTTCGAATATTAGAGCGGGCAATTCAATTCATCCTGGTCCCCACTGATTCCTGCTCCCAGACAGCTACAGAATATCAGCTCCTAAAGCCGCTGGAAGCCACATGGAAGGCTCAGACTCACCTTCGGTTGCTCCTGCATTTATTTTCATGGTATTATTTTGCTGATACCTGGTTGCTCTTCTTTTTAGGGATTAAAGGAGGCTAAAGTTAAACATAAGATTGCAAGATGTGCAACTTGTACAAAGAAGCTTCCTGAAAATTATAAAAAAAGGTTTTCCAAGTCTTGCATTAGTGAACTTTTAAAGGAGGAGCAACCATCTATCCTTAATGAGATAAAATCTATGATCCAAAATGAAATTAAGTCCTCCCTGGTCTCCCTTGTGCCAGTCCCCCATACACCTCCGGCCAAAAAGACCAAAATATCGGTTCCATCCTCCTCTGAAGCAGAGGACATGGACGAGGGGGCCTCCACCTCTAGACTAAATATTGATGCGGATCTTCTGTCAGAGGGAGAAATAATTGAAGATTAGGGGAAAAAAATATGACTTTTCATCTGAAGATATTGAGGAATGTAATGTTTGGGGGATTACGTGTAAAAAAAAGTCTCATGTATTCCCAGTCAATGAAAACATCAGGGACATGATAATAGATGAATGGACAGATCCTGAAAGAAGGTTCGGTGTCTCCAGGGAATTTAAAAATAGACTGTTATTTGACCAGTCTGAAACCAAGATCTTTAACGAGACACCAAAAATCTATATTCAAGTCACAAAAGTGGTTAAAAAAAACTTCAGTTACAGGATCCCATGAAGAAAAGCTGGGAGACCTCTATGTTTGGGAGGAAAACAAACATAGCGGCAACCTCCGTGGCCAGGACCATGTATATTTGGCTCAATGAGTTAGAAGACCATATAAAAAATAAAACTCCTAGAGAGGAAATTTTAAACTCCATTCCTCTCAAGTCAGCAACAGCATCTCTAGCGGACGCTTCTGCCGAATCGGTCAGATTCGCTGCAAAAGATGGGGCCCTGTCAAATTCAGTCAGAAGAGCTCTATGGATGAAATCCTGGGGAGGCGACAGGGTATCCAAGGCAAAATTGTGTTCCATCGCCTTCTCAGGAGAGTAAGTATTTGGCCCAGTTCTAGATGCTATCCTGGAGAATGCAGCTGATAAGAAAGAGGGGTTTCCTGAGAAGAATAAAAGGAAGCATTTTCATCCCTTTAGTTCACAGCCTAAGCCTTACAGAGGTAAGGGCAAAACGGGACGTTGGAGTTACCAAAAAGAAGGCAGGGGCAGAGGATGATGTGGTTATGGATCCCTGCCACCTGCAGGCCAAAACTGTAATAGCATGGGTATTGTAGACAAAGAACGGCTCCCCAGATTGCTGCATGGGCGGAGGCATTTAGGCTCTTGGAGCACAGTGCTCTCAGGGAAAGCCGCCTCAATGTCTGCGCCTATCCACTCTTTAAAGACCCATGTCGTGAAGAGGTTAAAGGGGCATTCTGGTTCCCCCTTTTAAAGGGGTTGTCCGGGTTCAGAGTTGAACCCGGACATACCCCCATTTTCGCACAGGCAGCAGTTCATGCTCCGATGCTCTCCTTTGCCCTGCTCTGAATCGTGCAGGAAAAAGGCATTTTCAGGAGATCCGGTGACGAACCGGGCTCTCCATAGGGCTGCCAGGTGGAGTCTACCGCCCAGCAGTGAGCCCGGTCATGTCACCGCCACTAATGGGCGGTATTTAGCGCTGCTGTAGTCTGTAAGACAGCTAGGGCAACGCTAAACCCGGACCATCAGAGCCGGTGACGTACACACTGCTGGGCGGAAGCCTCCCCTGGCAGTGTTATTGTAAATAAAAATGCCCTTGCCCTGCGCGATCCTGCACAGGGCAAGGGAAAGCATCGGAGCATGAAATGTGCGAAAATGGGCTATGTCCCCTTTAAGCAGTGTACCATTGTATGTTAAATGTCAGTGAATAACTCTGCTCTTGCTTCTCCATACCTCACACCCTACAAGGGGAAAGTTATCATTAGTCCTGTTTGCCGGGTCTGTCGTATGCTAGGTTCCAGCAGCCTGTGCTGGCTGTCAGCGGCATGTGGAGGGGCCCCGTCTGTGCCCGATACAGTGCACTCCGGCAGGCTGCTCCTGTGAACATGACTGTAGTAACCGCTGGCCTTCTCCAAGTAATACAGATTGGGGAGCATATACCTTAAGCCATTACTTATCCACATGGGCTCTACCAGTGTTTAGGGGGGGTAGTATCAGACTGAGCAGTGGCACACCCCAACTGGTAACACCCATCTTCATAACTTCTAGCAGGAATAATAAAGGAATGGCACAACACAACTGCAACTATGTGGGGAATGTGAGGAGAGGTTAGGGGCGGCAGTGTGGATGCACAGACTGGTTTTCGGGTGCACGGGCTTGGTTTTCGGGTGCACGGGCTTGGTTTTCGGGTGCACGGGCTTGGTTTTCGGGTGCACGGGCTTGGTTTTCGGATGCACAGACTGGTTTTCGGGTGCACGGGCTTGGTTTTCGGGTGCACGGGCTGGGTTTTCGGGTGCACGGGCTGGGTTTTCGGGTGCACGGGCTGGGTTTTCGGGTGCACTTATAAAAGGTTTTGTGAGAGTGCAGGACGCTGATTAACCCCTTCCAGTGAGTGGCAGTCCTGACAAGGGTCTGTTCTGGGCTGATTCCTGCTGATCCCATCCGCTGCTCCAGAGTCAGTGGGTGGATTTGGGGCAGGGGTGTAACTACTAGTGTTGATCGAGCACCATAGTGCTCGGGTCGAACACATCGGGATGGATTTATAATGGAATTCAATGGGAGAACCCAAGCATTAAACCAGGCACCCTCCAACAGCAACTTCTTCCAACAATCCAGCAACAGTTTGGTGAAGAACAATTCATTTTCCAGCACGATGGAGCACCGTGCCATAAGGCAAAAGTGAAAACTAAGTGGCTCGGGGACCAAAACGTTGACATTTTGGGTCCATGGCCTGGAAACTCCCCAGATCTTAATCCCATTGAGAACTTGTGGTCAATCCTCAAGAGGCGGCTGGACAAACAAAAACCCACTAATTCTGACAAACTCCAAGAAGTGATGATGAAAGAATGGGTTGTATCAGTCAGGAATTGGCCCAGAAGATGATTGAGAGCATGCGCAGTCGGATTGCAGAGGTCCTGAAAAAGAAGGGCCAACACTGCAAATACTGACTCTTTGCATAAATGTCATGTAATTGTCGATAAAAGCCTTTGAAACGTATGAAGTGCGTGTAATTATATTTCACTAAATCACAGAAACAACTGAAACAAAGATCTAAGGGCTCTTTCACACCTGCGTTATTGTCTTCCGGCATAGAGTTCCGTCGTCGGGGCTCTATGCCGGAAGAATCCTGATCAGGATTATCCTAATGCATTCTGAATGGAGAGTAATCCGTTCAGGATGCATCAGGATGTCTTCAGTTCCGGTACGGAACGTTTGTTGGCCGGAGAAAATACCGCAGCATGCTGCGCTTTTTGCTCCGGCCAAAAATCCGGAACACTTGCCGCAAGGCCGGATCCGGAATTAATGCCCATTGGAAGGCATTGATCCGGATCCGGCCTTAAGCTAAACGTCGTTTCGGCGCATTGCCGGAGCCGACATTTAGCTTTTTCAGAGTGGTTACCATGGCTGCCGGGACGCTAAAGTCCTGACAGCCATGGTAAAGTGTAGTGGGGAGCAGGGGAGCAGTATACTTACCGTCCGTGCGGCTCCCCGGGCGCTCCAGAGTGACGTCAGGGCGCCCCAAGCGCATGGATCACGTGATCGCATGGATCACGTCATCCATGCGCATGGGGCGCTCTGACGTCATTCTGGAGCGCCCCGGGAGCCGCACGGACTGTAAGTATACCGCTCCCCCGCTCCCCGCTCCTACTATGGCAACCAGGACTTTAATAGCGTCCTGGGTGCCATAGTAACACTGAAAGCATTTGGAAGACGGTTCCGTCTTCAAATGCTTTCAGTACACTTGCGTTTTTCCGGATCCGGAGTGTAATTCCGGCAAGTGGAGTACACGCCGGATCCGGACAACGCAAGTGTGAAAGAGGCCTAAAAGCAGTTTAGCAGAAAACTTTGTGAAAACTAATATTTGTGTCATTCTCAAAACTTTTGGCCACGACTGTACTCCTTCACCAACTTCCAAAATGTTTCCCTCCTTGCGCGGCCTAGTGTCACATCAGGGTGAGGGTAGGGTTGGACGATATCAAAAATATTCAGACGATAACGATATTAAAAAAATTATCGCGATAACGATATATATCGCGATAAATACCCGTTTAAAAGAAAAAAAAACACAAGGAGACGTTATACTATATGGGGGGCCACAAGGAGACGTTATACTGTATGGGGGGCCACAAGGAGACGTTATACTGTATGGGGGGCCACAAGGAAACGTTATACTGTATGGGGGCAGCCACAAGGAGACGTTATACTGTATGGGGACAGCCACAAGGAGACGTTATACTGTATGGGGGCAGCCACAAGGAGACGTTATACTGTATGGGGGGGCCACAAGGAGACGTTATACTGTATGGGGGCAGCCACAAGGAGACGTTATACTGTATGGGGGGCCACAAGTAGACGTTATACTGTATGGGGGGCCACAAGTAGACATTATACTGTATGGGGGCAGCCACAAGTAGACGTTATACTGTATGGGGGGCCACAAGGAGACGTTATACTGTATGGGGGCAGCCACAAGTAGACGTTATACTGTATGGGGGGCCACAAGGAGACGTTACACTGTATGGGGGCAGCCACAAGGAGACGTTATACTGTATGGGGGCAGCCACAAGGAGACGTTATACTGTATGGGGGCAGCCACAAGGAGACGTTACACTGTATGGGGGCAGCCACAAGGAGACGTTACACTGTATGGGGACAGCCACAAGGAGGCGTTACACTGTATGGGGGGGCCACAAGGAGGCGTTACACTGTATGGGGGCAGCCACAAGGAGGCGTTACACTGTATGGGGGGGCCACAAGGAGGCGTTACACTGTATGGGGGGGCCACAAGGAGGCGTTACACTGTATGGGGGGGCCACAAGGAGGCGTTACACTGTATGGGGGGGCCACAAGGAGGCGTTACACTGTATGGGGGGGCCACAAGGAGGCATTACACTGTATGGGGGGGCCACAAGGAGGCGTTACACTGTATGGGGGGCCACAAGGAGGTGTTATAATAAGGTCTTGTGGCCACAGGCCACCATACATGCAGTAATACTTTGCGATATACCTTTCCCGCGGCTGCCTCGCTTGTGTGCTCTGATTCTGACATCAGATGCCGGTGGGCAGAGATTTGAATATGGGAGCAAGGAGGAGGGAGAGCCGGGGGCGGCCGCTGCGGGAAGTAGTAAGTTTATAATTTCATCACCAGAGCACACACTAGTGAGGCAGCTGCAGGAAAAGTCTCTCCAGAGACACCAGTACTCACACAGGATCGATTCGCCATCGCCACATATACAATAGAGCCGGTGGGTGACGACGGTGATGATGTCAGATGGTGGGTGGAGACTTGACTAAGGGAGGCGGAGCAAGAAGGAGCCAGGCCAGGAGCAAGAGGAAGTAATGTTACTCAGCGGCAGCGCTATGCAAGGTGCAGCGGCGGGCGGGCGCACGTTTAGAAGCGGTCAGCGCACAATGTGAGCTGACCGCTTTGATGACGTCACAAAATACTGCGGTATTTTGGAAACAGCGATATCGCCATATCGCCGTTTTTTTAATACCGCGGTATATCATGATACCGGTATATCGCCCAACCCTAGGTGAGGGTGCTGGCGGGGTGTCATGAAACTGTCCCAGGCCTTGGAGAGTGTTGCCCTGCCTCTGTTGGAACTGCTGTGTGTTTCCCGTGTCTCCCCTCCTCGGTTGACCAAGGAAGTAAGGACTCTGCCGCCAGCGTTGTCAGATGGAAATTTTTGGAGCAATTTTTCAACAAGGATCATCTGGTATTGCACCATTTTGCTCGTCCTCTCCACTAGAGGAATGAGAGATGAGAAGTTCTCTTTGTAGCGGAGGTCGAGAAGGGTGAACACCCAGTAATCTGTGTTATCTAAAATGCGTATAACACGTGGATCGCAGGAAGGGCAGCCTAACATGAAGTCAGCCATATGTGCCAGAGGACCAACAGGCAAGACTTCGCTGTCCTCATCAGGAGGATGACTCTCAATCTCCTCATCCTCTTCCTCCTCCTCTGCGCACTCACGCTGAACAGATGGAATTAAACTTCCATGGGTACTACCGTCTGTAGCGGAGGCAACCGTCTCCTGCTCCTCCTCGTCCAATTCGCACTGAGAAGACGAACTGAGGGTGGTCTGGCTATCACCCTGTATAATGTCTTCCGCCATTTCCACCTCTTCCACATGCAAAGCGTCATCCTTAATTGTGAGCAGTGAGCGTTTGAGTAGACACAGAAGTGGGATGGTGACGCTGATAATAGTGTTATCGCCGCTCACCATCTGTGTTCCTCAAAGTTTCTTAAAACCTCACAGAGGTCAGACATCCATGCCCACTCCTCGCTTGTAAAGAGCGGAAGCTGACTGGAAAGGGCGACGACCATGTTGCAGCTGGTATTCCACTACTGCCCTCTGCTGCTCACAAAGCCTGGCCAACATGTGGAACGTCGAGTTCCAGCACGTGCTCATGTCACACAACAGCCAGTGAGCTGGCAAGTTCAAGCGCTGCTGCAGCATTGACAGACCGGCTGAAGCTGTCGATGACTTGCGGAAATATGCACACACGCGGCGCACCTTCACCAGTAGCTCAGGCAAATTGGGGTAGGTTTTGAGAAACCGCTGAACCACAAGGTTGAACACGTGGGCTAGGCATGGGATGTGTCTGAGCTTGTCGAGCTCCAAAGCCGCCACCAAGTTACGGCCATTATCAGACACAACTATGCCTAGTTCTAGGTTGAGTGGCGAGAGCCACAGCTCAGTCTGGTTTCTTATCCCCTGCCACAGCTCTGCGGCAATTGCTGTCCCCTAAGCATATCAGCCGGCCTGTTGCCGCTTCCCCACTGCAGTGCTACACTGCTTCCAGCTACCTACTGATGGCTGACTGGTGCTGCACACGGATAATTCGGAGGTGGAAGTGGAGGAGGAGAAGTGGGGGTTGGAGCCACTAACGTAGGTGCTGGCGGAAACCATGATCGACGTAGGGCCCGCAATCCTTGGCGTCGGTAGCACCTGTGCCATCCCAGGGTACGACTCTCTCCCGGCCTCCAAAACATTCACCCAGTGTGCCGTCAGGGAAATGTAGCGTCCCTGGTCGAATGCACTTGTCCATGTGTCCGTGGATAAGTGGACCTTCCCAGTAACTGAGTTGGTCAGGGCACATGTGATGTTACGGGACACATGTTGGTGTAAGGTGGGCACTGCACACCTTGAAAAATAGTGGGGGGTGGGGACTGCATAACGCGGGACGGCCGCCGACATCAGGCTGCGGAAGGCCTCAGTGTCCACAAGACTAAATAGCAACATTTCCAGGGCCAGTAATTTGAAAAGCTGCGCATTTAGTGCTATGGCCTGTGGGTGGGTGGCTGGGTATTTGCGCTTGCGTTCAAAGGTCTGGGATAAGGACATTTGGATGCTGCGCTGGGACACGGAAGTGGATGTGGTCGCTGATGGTGCTTGAGAAGATCCAGGTGTAAGGCGGGAGGCATCTGGACCTGCGCCTTTGACAGGGGATTGGCCAGCATGTAACATAGGGGAAGATGACGCAGTGGTGTGACCTGCAGACACAGATTGTGGACCCAGGCGTTGATCCCACTTATTATGGTGCTTGGATGCCATGTGGCTCATTTTCATATGGCACAGGTTGCAAACTACTATTCTTTTGTCGTCCGCACTTTCCTCAAAAGGAAAAGGGGTACATCTACCCCTTGGCAAGGGAGATTTCCGCAAGGGGGTGCTCCGTGGAACAGTTGCGGGCCTGTTTGGTGTGGCCCGCCTTCTCCCTTTTGGCACACCACTGCCTCTTCCAGCCTCTTGCGGTGCTGCAGATCCCTCCTCCTCTGTACTGCTGTCCTTCCCAGGTTGGGTCATTGACCTCATCGTCCACCACCTCCTCTTCCACTTCCTCACTCTGATCATCCTCCTGATTTGCTGACCTAACCACAACCTCAGTGATTGCCAACTGTGTAGGGATCGATCGATATTGATTTTTTTTTGAGCCGATACCGAATATCTGTGAACTTTCAGGCCGATAGCCGATAATTATAAATTAATAAAACCCTTAGCTGGTAGTCAATTTAAAATTTACATTAATAATATACTAGTGCCAATTGTCAATTTCCACACCATCCCCCCCTCCTAAGATCAGACCTTTTATTAACCCCTATCAGACCTTAGATCAGACCATTATTAACCCCTATCAGACCTCAGATTAGGGCTGCACGATATGGGAATTTTGTGCGATTGCGATTAGGGCCCTAAAAATTGCGATAACGATATGTGATGCGATATTTTAAGGGAATTGTGCTAGAGGTCTATTTGCACTGTTATGGAGGGGATCTGTGGATGACACACTGTTATTGGGGGATCTGTGGATGACACATATACACTCACCTAAAGAATTATTAGGAACACCTGTTCTATTTCTCATTAATGCAATTATCTAGTCAACCAATCACATGGCAGTTGCTTTAATGCATTTAGGGGGGTGGTCCTGGTCAAGACAATCTCCTGAACTCCAAACGGAATGTCAGAATGGGAAAGAAAGGTGATTTAAGCAATTTTGAGCGTGGCATGGTTGTTGGTGCCAGACGGGCCGGTCTGAGTATTTCACAATCTGCTCAGTTACTGGGATTTTCACGCACAACCATTTCTAGGGTTTACAAAGAATGGTGTGAAAAGGGAAAAACATCCAGTATGCGGCCGTCCTGTGGGCGAAAATGCCTTGTGGATGCTGGAGGTCAGAGGAGAATGGGCCGACTGATTCAAGCTGATAGAAGAGCAACGTTGGCTGAAATAACCACTCGTTACAACCGAGGTCTGCAGCAAAGCATTTGTGAAGCCACAACACGCACAACCTTGAGGCGGATGGGCTACAACAGCAGAAGACCCCACCGGGTACCACTCATCTCCACTACAAATAGGTCAAAGAGGCTACAATTGGCACGAGCTCACCAAAATTGGACTGTTGAAGACTGGAAAAATGTTGCCTGGTCTGATGAGTCTCGATTTTTGTTGAGACATTCAAATGGTAGAGTCCGGATTTGGCGTAAACAGAATGAGAACATGTATCCATCCTCTGATGGCTACTTCCAGCAGGATAATGCACCATGTCACAAAGCTCCAATCATTTCACATTGGTTTCTTGAACATGACAATGAGTTCACTGCACTAAAATGGCCCCACAGTCACCAGATCTCAACCCAATAGAGAATCTTTGGGATGTGGTGGAACGGGAGCTTCGTGCCCTGGGTGTGCATCCCTCAAATCTCCATCAACTGCAAGATGCTATCCTATCAATATGGGCCAACATTTCTAAAGAATGCTATCAGCACCTTGTGGAATCAATGCCACGTAGAATTAAGGCAGTTCTGAAGGCCAAAGGGGGTCCAACACCGTATTAGTATGGTGGCACTAATAATTCTTTAGGTGAGTGTATAGCATCTTATGCTATGTGCCATCCACAGATCCCCCCTATAATAGTGTCCCTGCAGTGTGAAGGGGCCGGCATCTGTTTTAGGAATGACAGCGGGGACCGGTGCAGTCCCTGTATTCTAATGCACTGGCTCGCTCACTGTTGTATAATATTATCCAACATGTAGGCATTGTTAAAACATAATAATCCTGTATAAGCCAGCTGTATTACTTACAACTAAGTTCCGTAGAAGAGAGGACAGAGGAGGCAGGCCGGGAGGACGGGAGGGCGACGCGTCACTCACTACGTCACGCGCCCGCGCCGCCTGCTTCATTCATAAAGTGGGTGGTGCCGGTGCATGACGTAGTGAGTGACGCGTCGCCCGCCCGTCCTGCCTCCTCCCTCCTTGCTTCTACGGAACTTAGCTGTAAGTAATACAGCTGGATTATACAGGATTATTATATTTTAACAATGCCTACATGTCAGATAATATACAACAGTGAGCGGGGCCAGTGCATTAGAATACAGGGACTGCACCGGTCCCCGCTGTCATTCCTAATACAGATGCCGGCCCCCAGCCCCTCCTCCATCTGTATATAGGTAATCGCAGCATTTTTGGGTCTGCCAAATCGCAATCGTCGATTTATCGCAAAACGATTGCTTTGCGAAATATCGTGCAGGCCTACCTCAGATCTCCGGGTCCTCTTCATCTCCGGGTCCGGTGTCTCGCTCCCCTGTCT
Source organism: Bufo bufo (assembly GCF_905171765.1). NCBI lineage: Eukaryota > Metazoa > Chordata > Amphibia > Anura > Bufonidae > Bufo > Bufo bufo. The sequence goes on along the minus strand of NC_053397.1, from coordinate 170,022 downwards.
TCTCCGGCTACAGCGAGCAGCGTCATGTCATAGTGTGTGCACTACGGCGTGGGCCCCATCAAAGAAGACCAAGGAGGGTAAGTACCGGAAGCGCTTCTACCCCGCTCCTGGCACCCAATGCATACTAGTGCGCGCTTCCATAATGGAAGCGCTCACTAGTATTCGCTTTATACGCATTATCGGTATATCGGCAAAGTTAGATACCGATAATGTACAAAATCCTGAATATCGGCCCATAATATCGGTACTTCCGATAATCGGTTGATCCCTACAACTCTTCATCAACCTCTTGAAACAGTAATTGTGGTTAACTTATTGGCATCTGTATCTCAACATCATCCACCTCATTAAACACTAATTGCCGTTCCCCAGCGTCATCTTCTTGTGACTGTGGATGCTCAAGAGGTTGGGAATCAGGGCACAAGATCTCATGTCCCTCTTGAAGCGTGCTTGGCGAGAGGGCCAAATCAAGGAAAGGCGATGAAAAGAGCTCCTCGGAATATAATCCGAGAGTGGGATCACTTGTTTGGCCAGACTCTCCATGGTGGGAGGAAGGAGGATCGGGGTGAGGATTGTGTTGACCAGACTCTTGGCTACTGAGACTGGACTTGGTGGAAGACAGGATGGTGCTTAACCGACTGGAAGCATTATCTGCTGCCATCCAAGCGACCACCTGCTCGCACTGGTCTGACTTCAGGAGTGGTGTCCTGCGCCGCCCTGTAAACTGGGACATGAAGCTAGGTACCATGGATGAGTGTGTTTCTTGTGCTCTGGCAGCAGGCAGTTTCACCGCGCCCAGGGCCACGGCCCCTGCGAGCACCATCAGGGCCACTTCCCCGTCTCTTACTGCGCGCCTTCTACATTTTAAATGTGATATATTCTTGAAAGTCTGTCCCACGTACAGTAGCGGAGGATTACGAAGTGTATGTGCAAGGTATTTGTGAAGAGGAAACGTCATACAGGAAATATCCGCAGGTAATGTCACTGTTCGCAGTGTCTACGGAAAAAGTGCACTGGATGTCACTGATATTTTACAGATGCGCACATTTTACACAGGAGATGTGGCGCAAATAATTTAACTGTCCACAGCGGCCTATTACACGATATTTAGCGCAGGATGCACTAAAAATATATATTGCTGCTGCCACACACAACAGTCCTTACAAGGCCTTTTGGGTCTCTGAAACGTTTTTGTACCAAAAAAATATTCAACTACACTCTCTGTCCCTTCCTACGCTCAGCTCTCCCTGAAATACTGAGCCGAACATGCGTCATCGGGTGCTATATAGCGTCATCGGGTGCTATATAGCGTCATCGGGTGCTATATAGCGCCATCGGGTGCTCTATAGCGTCATCGGGTGCTCTATAGCGTCATCGGGTCCTCTATAGCGTCATCGGGTGCTCTATAGCGTCATCGGGTGCTATATAGCGTCATCGGGTGCTATATAGCGTCATCGGGTGCTATATAGCGTCATCGGGTGCTATATAGCGCCATCGGGTGCTATATAGCGCCATCGGGTGCTACATAGCGCCATCGGGTGCTATATAGCGCCATCGGGTGCTCTATAGCGCCATCGGGTGCTCTATAGCGCCATCGGGTGCTCTATAGCGTCATCGGGTGCTCTATAGCGTCATCGGGTGCTCTATAGCGTCATCGGGTGCTCTATAGCGCCATCGGGTGCTCTATAGCGCCATCGGGTGCTCTATAGCGCCATCGGGTGCTCTATAGCGCCATCGGGTGCTCTATAGCGTCATCGGGTGCTCTATAGCGTCATCGGGTGCTCTATAGCGCCATCGGGTGCTCTATAGCGTCATCGGGTGCTCTATAGCGCCATCGGGTGCTCTATAGCGCCATCGGGTGCTCTATAGCGTCATCGGGTGCTCTATAGCGTCATCGGGTGCTCTATAGCACCTGATGATGTGTTCCGGCCAGCCAATCACTGTAATGCCAGTAACCAACATGGCTACTGGCATTACAGTGAGGGCAGTACTTATCTGCAAGTTTATTGGCTGCTTAGCAGCCGCGAAACGTGCAGGAGGAGACTCGAGCATGGCGCTTGAGCACATGTGGTACCCGGCCGAGCATGCTCGCTCAACACTGCTAACTACCATAGAGGCAGACCAGTCGACTGCTGTGGGGCCCGGGGCAGGAGGGGCCCAGTCCTAGTTGGGATTACTTCCTCTTCTACTGGAGGGGAAAACTTGGTCAGGACTCTACCCTCTAAAGGGACAACTTTTAGCAAATGAAGCAGAGGAAAAATGGCCCAAGGGTCAATGAAAAGGGTTTAGGCAGAAACCCTTCTGTCCTGTGTGGGGGCCCGGTTTGATCCTTGCTATGGGGCCCTTACTTCTCTATGTACACCACTGATTTGGGGTCCTATTTCATTGCTGCTCCCCAGAGGTATCCCTGACTGTCCCCAAACCCTCTCCATCACTGGGACACAAGGTTCCCCACAACTGTGTCAACTTCTCAACTTGCCCTGCGGTTCACAGGGTGAGGGCTGCCATGCTCTAGGGGCGCTCTGGAGGGTGATGGGGCCAGAGACCCTTGGGTCACGATCTCCGCATTATACACGGGCAGACCCATTAGTCTGGGGGCCCTTTGCTTCCTGTCCCAGAGCCTGCCGCACCTGCAGTCTCCTCCGGGGTCCTGCGTGAGGAGCTCAGGATGAAGCGGCACAATACCAGGGGCCCCGGACGGACGAGGGGCTTACCTGCCGGGGCCGTGGGGGGCCAGTTGCTGCCGCATCCGGTTGAGCTGCCTCTGGATCATGGTGCGGGTGTCCTCGGTGTCGGGCGCTGGGTGAGGCCGTCGTCTCCTCCTCCGGAAGGGCTGCGCTGTCTCTTCTCTGAAGTTCAGTCTCGAAGTTTATAGTTCATTTCTCAGGGCGTCTCTCAAGTGCTGGAAGCGCAGCCCCCGGTGACACGCAGAGTGTGAACTACAGTGTGCGGCACCGCAGCCTGCACCGCCGCCACTCAACATACATACAGCTGCCCCTCACTATACATACAGCTGCCCCACACTATATATACAGCTGCCCCTCACTATACATACAGCTGCCCCACACTATATATACAGCTGCCCCTCACTATACATACAGCTGCCCCTCACTATATATACAGCTGCCCCACACTATATATACAGCTGCCCCACACTATATATACAGCTGCCCCTCACTATATATACAGCTGCCCCTCACTATACATACAGCTGCCCCACACTATATATACAGCTGCCCCTCACTATACATACAGCTGCCCCACACTATATATACAGCTGCCCCACACTATACATACAGCTGTCCCTCACTATATATACAGCTGCCCCTCACTATACATACAGCTGCCCCACACTATATATACAGCTGCCCCTCACTATACATACAGCTGCCCCACACTATATATACAGCTGCCCCTCACTATACATACAGCTGCCCCTCACTATATATACAGCTGCCCCACACTATATATACAGCTGCCCCACACTATATATACAGCTGCCCCACACTATATATACAGCTGCCCCTCACTATACATACAGCTGCCCCACACTATATATACAGCTGCCCCTCACTATATATACAGCTGCCCCTCACTATATATACAGCTGCCCCTCACTATATATACAGCTGCCCCTCACTATATATACAGCTGCCCCTCACTATACATACAGCAGTCCTTCACTATACATACAGCTGTCCATCACTATATATACAGCTGCCCCTCACTATATATACAGCTGCCCCTCACTATATATATATACAGCTGCCCCTCACTATACATACAGCTGCCCCACACTATATATACAGCTGTCCATCACTATACATACAGCTGCCCCACACTATATATACAGCTGTCCCTCACTATATATACAGCTGCCCCTCACTATATATACAGCTGCCCCTCACTATATATACAGCTGCCCCTCACTATACATACAGCAGTCCTTCACTATATATACAGCTGCCCCACACTATATATACAGCTGTCCATCACTATACATACAGCTGCCCCACACTATATATACAGCTGTCCATCACTATACATACAGCTGCCCCTCACTATATATACAGCTGCCCCTCACTATATATACAGCTGTCCATCACTATATATACAGCTGCCCCTCACTATATATACAGCTGTCCATCACTATATATACAGCTGCCCCTCACTATACATACAGCTGCCCCTCACTATATATACAGCTGCCCCTCACTATATATACAGCTGCCCCTCACTATATATACAGCAGCCCCTCACTATATATACAGCTGCCCCTCACTATATATACAGCTGCCCTTCACTATATATACAGCTGCCCCTCACTATACATACAGCTGCCCCTCACTATATATACAGCTGCCCCTCACTATATATACAGCTGCCCCTCACTATATATACAGCTGCCCCTCACTATATATACAGCTGCCCCTCACTATATATATATACAGCTGCCCCTCACTATACATACAGCTGCCCCACACTATATATACAGCTGCCCCTCACTATATATACAGCTGCCCCTCACTATATATACAGCTGTCCATCACTATATATACAGCTGCCCCTCACTATATATACAGCTGCCCCTCACTATATATACAGCTGTCCATCACTATATATACAGCTGCCCCTCACTATACATACAGCTGCCCCTCACTATATATACAGCTGCCCCTCACTATATATACAGCTGCCCCTCACTATATATACAGCAGCCCCTCACTATATATACAGCTGCCCCTCACTATATATACAGCTGCCCCTCACTATATATACAGCAGCCCCTCACTATATATACAGCTGCCCCTCACTATACATACAGCTGCCCCTCACTATATATACAGCTGCCCCTCACTATATATACAGCTGCCCCTCACTATATATACAGCTGTCCATCACTATATATACAGCTATCCCTCACTATATATACAGCTGCCCCTCACTATATATACAGCTGCCCCTCACTATACATACAGCTGCCCCTCACTATATATACAGCTGCCCCTCACTATATATACAGCTGCCCCTCACTATATATACAGCTGCCCCACACTATATATACAGCTGTCCCTCACTATATATACAGCTGCCCCTCACTATATATACAGCTGCCCCTCACTATATATACAGCTGCCCCTCACTATATATACAGCTGCCCCTCACTATATATACAGCAGCCCCTCACTATATATACAGCAGCCCCTCACTATATATACAGCTGCCCCTCATTATATATACAGCTGCCCCTCACTATATATACAGCTGTCCATCACTATATATACAGCTGTCCCTCACTATATATACGGCTGTCCCTCACTATACATACAGCTGCCCCTCACTATACATACAGCAGCCCCTCACTATATATACCGCCGCCACTCAACATACATACAGCTGCCCCTCACTATATATACAGCTGCCCCTCACTATATATACAGCTGTCCATCACTATATATACAGCTATCCCTCACTATATATACAGCTGTCCCTCACTATACATACAGCTGCCCCTCACTATACATACAGCTGCCCCTCACTGTATATACCGCCGCCACTCAACATACATACAGCTGCCCCTCACTATATATACAGCTGCCCCTCACTATATATACAGCTGCCCCTCACTATATATACAGCTGTCCATCACTATATATACAGCTGCCCCTCACTATATATACAGCTGCCCCTCACTATATATACAGCTGCCCCTCACTATATATACAGCTGCCCCGCACTATATATACAGCTGCCTCTCACTATATATACAGCAGCCCCTCACTATATATACAGCTGCCCCTCACTATATATACAGCTGCCCCTCACTATATATACAGCTGCCCCTCACTATATATATATATATATAGCAGCCCCTCACTATATATATATATATATAGCAGCCCCTCACTATATATACAGCTGCCCCTCACTATATATACAGCAGCCCCTCACTATATATACAGCTGCCCCTCACTATACATACAGCTGCCCCTCACTATACATACAGCTGCCCCTCACTATATATACAGCTGCCCCTCACTATATATACAGCTGTCCATCACTATATATACAGCTATCCCTCACTATATATACAGCTGCCCCTCACTATATATACAGCTGCCCCTCACTATACATACAGCTGCCCCTCACTATATATACAGCTGCCCCTCACTATATATACAGCTGCCCCTCACTATATATACAGCTGCCCCTCACTATATATACAGCTGCCCCAAACTATATATACAGCTGTCCCTCACTATATATACAGCTGCCCCTCACTATATATACAGCTGCCCCTCACTATATATACAGCTGCCCCTCACTATATATACAGCAGCCCCTCACTATATATACAGCTGCCCCTCACTATATATACAGCTGTCCATCACTATATATACAGCTATCCCTCACTATATATACAGCTGTCCCTCACTATACATACAGCTGCCCCTCACTATACATACAGCAGCCCCTCACTATATATACCGCCGCCACTCAACATACATACAGCTGCCCCTCACTATATATACAGCTGTCCATCACTATATATACAGCTATCCCTCACTATATATACAGCTGTCCCTCACTATACATACAGCTGCCCCTTACTATACATACAGCTGCCCCTCACTATATATACCGCCGCCACTCAACATACATACAGCTGCCCCTCACTATATATACAGCTGCCCCTCACTATATATACAGCTGCCCCTCACTATATATACAGCTGTCCATCACTATATATACAGCTGCCCCTCACTATATATACAGCTGCCCCTCACTATATATACAGCTGCCCCTCACTATATATACAGCAGCCCCTCACTATACATACAGCTGCCCCTCACTATACATACAGCTGCCCCTCACTATACATACAGCTGCCCCTCACTATACATACAGCTGCCCCTCACTATACATACAGCTGCCCCTCACTATACATACAGCTTCCCCTCACTATACATACAGCTGCCCCTCACTATATATACAGCTGCCCCTCACTATATATACAGCTGCCCCTCACTATACATAGAGCTGCCCCTCACTATATATACAGCTGCCCCTCACTATACATACAGCTGCCCCTCACTATATATACAGCTGCCCCTCACTATACATACAGCTGCCCCTCACTATATATACAGCTGCCCCTCACTATATATACAGCAGCCCCTCACTATATATACAGCTGCCCCTCACTATACATACAGCTGCCCCTCACTATATATACAGCTGCCCCTCACTATATATACAGCTGCCCCTCACTATATATACAGCTGCCCCACACTATATATACAGCTGTCACTCACTATATATACAGCTGCCCCTCACTATACATACAGCTGCCCCTCACTATACATACAGCTGCCCCTCACTATACATACAGCTGCCCCTCACTATATATACAGCTGCCCCTCACTATATATACAGCTGCCCCTCACTATATATATATCTGCCCCTCACTATACATACAGCTGCCCCTCACTATATATACAGCTGCTCCTCACTATATATATATATATACAGCTGCCCCTCACTATATATACAGCTGCCCCTCACTATACATACAGCTGCCCCTCACTATATATACAGCTGCCCCTCACTATATATATATATATATATATATATATACACACAGCTCCCCCTCACTATATATATATACAGCTGCCCCTCACTATATATACAGCTGCCCCTCACAATATATACAGCTGTCTCTCACTATACATACAGCTGTCTCTCACTATACATACAGCTGCCCCTCACTATATATACAGCTGCCCCTCACTATACATACAGCTGCCCCTCACTATACATACAGCTGCCCCTCACTATATATACAGCTGCCCCTCACTATACATATAGCTGCCCCTCACTATATATACAGCTGTCCCTCACTATATATACAGCTGTCCATCACTATATATACAGCTGCCCCTCACTATATATACAGCTGCCCATCACTATATATACAGCTGTCCATCACTGTATATACAGCTGCCCCTCACTATATATACAGCTATCATCACTATACATACAGCTGCCCCTCACTATATATACAGCTGCCCCTCACTATATATACAGCTGTCCATCACTATATATACAGCTGCCCCTCACTATATATACAGCTGCCCCTCACTATATATACAGCTGCCCTTCACTATATATACAGCTGTCCCTCACTATATATACAGCTGTCCCTCACTATATATACAGCTGTCCCTCACTATATATACAGCTGCCCTTCACTATATATACAGCTGTCCCTCACTATATATACAGCTGCTCCTCACTATATATACAGCTGCCCCTCACTATATATATACAGCTGTCCATCACTATATATACAGCTGCCCCTCACTATACAGCTGTCCCTCACTATATATACAGCTGTCCCTCACTATACATACAGCAGTCCCTCACTATACATACAGCTGCCCCTCACTATATATACAGCTGCCCCTCACTATACATACAGCTGCCCCTCACTATATATACAGCTGCCCCTCACTATACATACAGCTGCCCCTCACTATACATACAGCTGCCCCTCACTATACATACAGCTGCCCCTCACTATACATATAGCTGCCCCTCACTATATATACAGCTGTCCCTCACTATATATACAGCTGTCCATCACTATATATACAGCTGCCCCTCACTATATATACAGCTGCCCATCACTATATATACAGCTGTCCATCACTGTATATACAGCTGCCCCTCACTATATATACAGCTATCATCACTATACATACAGCTGCCCCTCACTATATATACAGCTGCCCCTCACTATATATACAGCTGTCCATCACTATATATACAGCTGCCCCTCACTATATATACAGCTGCCCCTCACTATATATACAGCTGCCCTTCACTATATATACAGCTGTCCCTCACTATATATACAGCTGTCCCTCACTATATATACAGCTGCCCTTCACTATATATACAGCTGTCCCTCACTATATATACAGCTGTCCCTCACTATATATACAGCTGCTCCTCACTATATATACAGCTGCCCCTCACTATATATATACAGCTGTCCATCACTATATATACAGCTGCCCCTCACTATACAGCTGTCCCTCACTATATATACAGCTGTCCCTCACTATACATACAGCAGTCCCTCACTATACATACAGCTGCCCCTCACTATATATACAGCTGTCCATCACTATATATACAGCTGCCCCTCACTATACAGCTGTCCCTCACTATATATACAGCTGTCCCTCACTATACATACAGCTGTCCCTCACCATATATACAGCTGCTCCTCACTATACATACAGCTGCTCCTCACTATATATACAGCTGTCCCTCACTATATATACAGCTGCCCCTCACTATACATACAGCTGCCCCTCACTATATATATAGCTGCCCCTCACTATATATACAGCTGCCCCTCACTATATATACAGCTGCCCCTCACTATATATACAGCTGTCCATCACTATATATACAGCTGTCCCTCACTATATATACAGCTGCCCCTCACTATATATACAGCTGCCCCTCACTATACATACAGCTGCCCCTCACTATATATACAGCTGTCCATCACTATATATACAGCTGCCCCTCACTATACAGCTGTCCCTCACTATATATACAGCTGTCCCTCACTATACATACAGCTGTCCCTCACCATATATACAGCTGCTCCTCACTATACATACAGCTGCTCCTCACTATATATACAGCTGTCCCTCACTATATATACAGCTGCCCCTCACTATATATACAGCTGCCCCTCACTATATATATAGCTGCCCCTCACTATACATACAGCTGCCCCTCACTATATATACAGCTGCCCCTCACTATATATACAGCTGTCCATCACTATATATACAGCTGTCCCTCACTATATATACAGCTGCCCCTCACTATATATACAGCTGCCCCTCACTATATACAGCTGCCCCTCACTATATATACACCTGTCCCTCACTATATATACAGCTGTCCCTCACTATACATACAGCTGTCCATCACTATATATACAGCTGCCCCTCACTATATATACAGCTGCCCATCACTATATATACAGCTGTCCATCACTGTATATACAGCTGCCCCTCACTATATATACAGCTATCATCACTATACATACAGCTGCCCCTCACTATATATACAGCTGCCCCTCACTATATATACAGCTGTCCATCACTATATATACAGCTGCCCCTCACTATATATACAGCTGCCCCTCACTATATATACAGCTGCCCTTCACTATATATACAGCTGTCCCTCACTATATATACAGCTGCCCCTCACTATATATACAGCTGTCCATCACTATATATACAGCTGCCCCTCACTATATATACAGCTGCCCCTCACTATATATACAGCTGCCCTTCACTATATATACAGCTGCCCATCACTATATATACAGCTGTCCATCACTGTATATACAGCTGCCCCTCACTATATATACAGCTATCATCACTATACATACAGCTGCCCCTCACTATATATACAGCTGTCCATCACTATATATACAGCTGCCCCTCACTATATATACAGCTGCCCCTCACTATATATACAGCTGCCCTTCACTATATATACAGCTGTCCCTCACTATATATACAGCTGTCCCTCACTATATATACAGCTGCCCTTCACTATATATACAGCTGTCCCTCACTATATATACAGCTGTCCCTCACTATATATACAGCTGCTCCTCACTATATATACAGCTGCCCCTCACTATATATATACAGCTGTCCATCACTATATATACAGCTGCCCCTCACTATACAGCTGTCCCTCACTATATATACAGCTGTCCCTCACTATACATACAGCAGTCCCTCACTATACATACAGCTGCCCCTCACTATATATACAGCTGCCCCTCACTATACATACAGCTGCCCCTCACTATATATACAGCTGCCCCTCACTATACATACAGCTGCCCCTCACTATACATACAGCTGCCCCTCACTATACATACAGCTGCCCCTCACTATACATATAGCTGCCCCTCACTATATATACAGCTGTCCCTCACTATATATACAGCTGTCCATCACTATATATACAGCTGCCCCTCACTATATATACAGCTGCCCATCACTATATATACAGCTGTCCATCACTGTATATACAGCTGCCCCTCACTATATATACAGCTATCATCACTATACATACAGCTGCCCCTCACTATATATACAGCTGCCCCTCACTATATATACAGCTGTCCATCACTATATATACAGCTGCCCCTCACTATATATACAGCTGCCCCTCACTATATATACAGCTGCCCTTCACTATATATACAGCTGTCCCTCACTATATATACAGCTGTCCCTCACTATATATACAGCTGCCCCTCACTATATATACAGCTGCCCCTCACTATATATACAGCTGTCCCTCACTATATATACAGCTGCTCCTCACTATATATACAGCTGCCCCTCACTATATATATACAGCTGTCCATCACTATATATACAGCTGCCCCTCACTATACAGCTGTCCCTCACTATATATACAGCTGTCCCTCACTATACATACAGCAGTCCCTCACTATATATACAGCTGCCCCTCACTATATATACAGCTGTCCATCACTATATATACAGCTGCCCCTCACTATACAGCTGTCCCTCACTATATATACAGCTGTCCCTCACTATACATACAGCTGTCCCTCACCATATATACAGCTGCTCCTCACTATACATACAGCTGCTCCTCACTATATATACAGCTGTCCCTCACTATATATACAGCTGCCCCTCACTATATATACAGCTGCCCCTCACTATATATATAGCTGCCCCTCACTATACATACAGCTGCCCCTCACTATATATACAGCTGCCCCTCACTATATATACAGCTGTCCCTCACTATATATACAGCTGTCCCTCACTATATATACAGCTGCCCCTCACTATATATACAGCTGCCCCTCACTATACATACAGCTGCCCCTCACTATATATACAGCTGCCCCTCACTATATATACAGCTGCCCCTCACTATACAGCTGTCCCTCACTATATATACAGCTGTCCCTCACTATACATACAGCTGTCCCTCACCATATATACAGCTGCTCCTCACTATACATACAGCTGCTCCTCACTATATATACAGCTGTCCCTCACTATATATACAGCTGCCCCTCACTATATATACAGCTGCCCCTCACTATATATATAGCTGCCCCTCACTATACATACAGCTGCCCCTCACTATATATACAGCTGCCCCTCACTATATATACAGCTGTCCATCACTATATATACAGCTGTCCCTCACTATATATACAGCTGCCCCTCACTATATATACAGCTGCCCCTCACTATATACAGCTGCCCCTCACTATATATACACCTGTCCCTCACTATATATACAGCTGTCCCTCACTATACATACAGCTGTCCATCACTATATATACAGCTGCCCCTCACTATATATACAGCTGCCCATCACTATATATACAGCTGTCCATCACTGTATATACAGCTGCCCCTCACTATATATACAGCTATCATCACTATACATACAGCTGCCCCTCACTATATATACAGCTGCCCCTCACTATATATACAGCTGTCCATCACTATATATACAGCTGCCCTTCACTATATATACAGCTGCCCCTCACTATATATACAGCTGCCCTTCACTATATATACAGCTGTCCCTCACTATATATACAGCTGTCCCTCACTATATATACAGCTGCCCTTCACTATATATACAGCTGTCCCTCACTATATATACAGCTGCTCCTCACTATATATACAGCTGCCCCTCACTATATATATACAGCTGTCCATCACTATATATACAGCTGCCCCTCACTATACAGCTGTCCCTCACTATATATACAGCTGTCCCTCACTATACATACAGCAGTCCCTCACTATACATACAGCTGCCCCTCACTATATATACAGCTGCCCCTCACTATACATACAGCTGCCCCTCACTATATATACAGCTGCCCCTCACTATACATACAGCTGCCCCTCACTATACATACAGCTGCCCCTCACTTTACATATAGCTGCCCCTCACTATATATACAGCTGTCCCTCACTATATATACAGCTGTCCATCACTATATATACAGCTGCCCCTCACTATATATACAGCTGCCCATCACTATATATACAGCTGTCCATCACTGTATATACAGCTGCCCCTCACTATATATACAGCTATCATCACTATACATACAGCTGCCCCTCACTATATATACAGCTGCCCCTCACTATATATACAGCTGTCCATCACTATATATACAGCTGCCCCTCACTATATATACAGCTGCCCCTCACTATATATACAGCTGCCCTTCACTATATATACAGCTGTCCCTCACTATATATACAGCTGTCCCTCACTATATATACAGCTGCCCTTCACTATATATACAGCTGTCCCTCACTATATATACAGCTGTCCCTCACTATATATACAGCTGTCCCTCACTATATATACAGCTGCTCCTCACTATATATACAGCTGCCCCTCACTATATATATACAGCTGTCCATCACTATATATACAGCTGCCCCTCACTATACAGCTGTCCCTCACTATATATACAGCTGTCCCTCACTATACATACAGCAGTCCCTCACTATACATACAGCTGCCCCTCACTATATATACAGCTGTCCATCACTATATATACAGCTGCCCCTCACTATACAGCTGTCCCTCACTATATATACAGCTGTCCCTCACTATATATACAGCTGCCCCTCACTATATATACAGCTGCTCCTCACTATATATACAGCTGTCCCTCACCATATATACAGCTGCTCCTCACTATACATACAGCTGCTCCTCACTATATATACAGCTGTCCCTCACTATATATACAGCTGCCCCTCACTATATATACAGCTGCCCCTCACTATATATATAGCTGCCCCTCACTATACATACAGCTGCCCCTCACTATATATACAGCTGCCCCTCACTATATATACAGCTGTCCATCACTATATATACAGCTGTCCCTCACTATATATACAGCTGCCCCTCACTATATATACAGCTGCCCCTCACTATTTCCCTTTTCGTACTCCGGCAGCACATCACGGGTTAATACCATTCCCTTCAGATTGTAGGACCGCCCACCTAGATAAATCAGAATAATTAATTAATTAATTAGCTCCCTAATATAGGGCGGCAACCAGAATGCATCCTTGTGTTTTTTTATTGTCCTTCAGTAAGCCCACCTAGCGGCTGGTTACCTGGATCAGGTAGCCTGATTGACCTTTTTTTTTTCTTTTTCTTTTCTTTCTTTTTGGCCATGTATATTTCCTGGCCCCTAGCGTTTGCTCCTGTGTTTTTCCAGGACGCGCTTTCTGCATTGGAGGCAGCGCTTACCGCACCAACTACCGGGTGTATTTTTCTGTCAGACGCGGGGCGTCTGACGTCTTTTCACATGGCTCCTCCTCGTCAGCCGAACTTCCGGTTTGTGGAGCGCAAGAAGCGCTTGGTGGAACGCAGGCACTGGGCGTCTGACGTCACCCCGTGTGCCTCCTTCGGCGGCAGCAGTATTCCGGTTCCGGTCTTCCGGTTCTGTGGAGCGCAAGTAGCGCCTGGTGGAACGCAGGCGCTGGGCGTCTGACGTCATCCTGCATGCCGCCGCCTACCTGATACAGCTGTGAGTATTTAAACTAGCTGCCTGTAGTGCTCGCTGCCGCATGTGCCTGGCAGCAGAGCTCTGGTATTGTAAAGGTAATTCCTGCCTGTCCTGTGTCAGGCAAATCCTCCTATAAGCTTCCCTTGTTTACTGGTTCCTGTATTATGTGTTACAGATGTCCAGCTCCTCAAGCAGAACAGGGAAGAGGTCCAGGAAGAGCAGGCACAGGTTGTGCCATTCATGTGATCAGCCTCTGCCTGATGAATATCCAGAGGATCGCTGTGAGCAGTGTAGTGGGAATCCTCCTAAGGTCTCCCCATCTAGATCTGCTAAGAAACGCAAATCCAAACAAGCATTGTGCATATCTTGTATTCAGCCGTTACCTCCTAATTGCTCCACCAATATATGTAAGAGTTGTTCTCATTCAGATGAGGCTTCTGATGCAGAAACCAGGAAAATGATGTCTCTATTTAAGAAATTTCTTGCTAAAACTAGGAAGAAGAGTAACAGGAGAGATCAGTTATCTTCTGAGTCGTCTTCTGAGCAGTCTTCACGCTCTGAAGGTGAAGTCTCTTCAGACTCTGAGTCCGAGCCACCGATTCTGGAGGATAACTTTCTGTTTAATAAAAGTAACGTTAACCAATTGATTAAGGAAGTAAAGAGGAGCATGGAGTCTAAAAAAGAAAAGACATCAGAGCGAGAGGAAGAAAATCTTTTTTATTTTCCTAAGAAAAAAGCCTCTGTGTTTCCTAGTCACCCTGTCTTGAGCTCCATTATGCGCAAAGAATGGGAACAGCCAGTGGGAAAGATAAATCTGGGATCCAGATTTAGAGCAGCGTACAAAACAGATCCTGCTGAATCCACCAGCTGGGAAGTCCCAGCAAGAGTAGACCCGGCGGTTACCCGTTTAGCTAAAAGATCTCTGTTTCCTACTGATGACTCCTCCTTGCTCAAGGAGCCTATGGAGAAGAAGGCGGATGGGCTCTTAAAGAGACTGCACACCTACCTGGCCTCCCTAAGCAAGGCTGCTATGGCTGCAGTCCCTGTAGCTCGGGCTCTCAGGGTATGGCTAAGCCAGCTGGGTAGGGATATAGAGGATGGAGTACCAAGGGAGGAATTGCTTCAACAGCTACCATCTTTGAAAATGGCGGCGGAGTTCCTTTGTGATTTTCCTCTGGATACGTTGAGGTTGACGGCGAAAAATATGGCTCTATCAAACTCCGTTAGAAGAGCCTTCTGGTTGAAGCTATGGTCCGGTGATCCTTCGTCTAAAAGTAATCTCTGCTCCTTGCCGTTTGAGCCTGGAAGACTTTTTGGCTCTCAGCTGGATAAGCTTCTGGAAGCTAATATGGAGGAGAAGACTTTGAATTTTCCTCAGACCAGACGTAGAGACAAACGGAAGTTTTTTCGTCCCTATAGAGGACAGGAGTATAGGAGGTCAAGTTTTAGAGGACGCTCAACCAGGGGAAGATCTGACCGTAGATTCAGACCAGCTCCTGAAAAGCCAGGAAAAAAGCCAGACGACTCCAAGCAACCAAACATGGAGTTCTGACGCCACAGGTCAGGAAGTGGGAGGCCGCCTGTCAAACTACTATCCAGAATGGCTGCGGATTACCTCAGACAATTGGGGTCTCCAGATCGTCAGAGAAGGTTACGAACTGGAGTTCGACCACTTCCCAAGGGACAGATTTCGGACAAACAGGGGAAGAGATCCTCTACTAGTTCGTTTACTGGAAGAATTTGTAAAAAAAGGCGCACTGGAATCCGTTCCTTACCACCAGAGGGGAAAGGGGGTATACTCCAGAGTATTCCATGTACCCAAGTCAGACGGAAGAAGCCGTCTTATCATAGATCTGCGTTACTTAAATCAGTACCTGAAGAAAGTTCATTTCAAAATGGAAACTATAAGATCAATAACAGCAGTACTCACAAGGGATCAGTACATGGTATCCTTAGATTTAAAGGACGCGTATCTACACATCCCCATAAAAGAGTCGTCCAGAAAGTTTCTAAGACTGGCTATGCAGAGGGGAGAAGGTATCTTCCACTTCCAGTTCAAGGCTCTTCCTTTTGGCCTCTGCTCTTCACCAAGAATCTTTACCAAGATTGCAGTTATAGTAGCGGTGACTCTTCGTCTCCAGAATATTCAAGTCTTTCCTTACCTGGACGACTGGCTTCTGGCCGCCCAATCCGAACACCTTCTGCAGATTCATCTCCAGAAAGCGATAAAACTGCTTCAATCCCTAGGATTCCTAATAAATTGGAAGAAGTCAGAAATCATTCCTACTACCTCCAAGTCTTTCCTAGGATTCAGGATAGACACACGCAGCATGACACTTTTCCTGCCAGCTGTAAAGGTTGGGACTTTAAAGAGAGAGATAAGAACCCTATTATCCTTACATCGTCCTTCAGTGCGCAGAGTCATGAAGACGCTGGGACATATGACAGCGACAGCGGATGCCGTCCCCTGGGCCATGATCCATACCAGGGACTTACAGCAGGATATGCTCCAGACGTGGCATCACACCCACCACAGTCTGAAAGCAAAAGTAAGATTGAAGCCTTCAACAATTCAGAGTCTAAACTGGTGGCTGCAGACCAAGAATCTTTCCTCTGGGAAGAGTTTCCAGTTCATGTCTCCGGTCATAATCACAACAGACGCATCTGGCCAAGGCTGGGGAGCACACCTCCAAGACAGATGGGTTCAAGGCCTCTGGTCCCCACAGATGAAGAAGCAATCTTCAAATTTCAGGGAGCTGAAAGCGGTCCACTTGGCTCTCCACCAGTTTGCAGCAGAGACAAAGGGAAGACCAGTGCTTGTGCGGTCAGACAACCTCCCGGCGGTATTTTATCTGAACAAGCAAGGAGGGACGAGGAATGCGGTTCTCCTAGGCTTGTGCAAGCAGATCTTCTCCTGGGCAGAGTCCCACCTTTTAGAATTGAGAGCCATGCATATCAAAGGCTGCTGCAATATTCAAGCGGATCGCTTGAGTCGGAGGATGATCAAACCGGCAGAATGGGAGCTGAATCAAGACATATTCCAGCAAATAGTGGCCAAATGGGGTCTGCCAGCATGGGACCTGATGGCGTCCAGAGGGAACAAAAAGCTGCCAAGGTTTTGCTCTCTGAACAGGTGGGAGGAACCCACACGGCTGGACGCTTTTTCCTTCAGTTGGAGACACCTGTTCGTGTACATCTTTCCTCCGGTCCCTCTCATTGTGAGAGTCCTTCGGAAGATCCTTGCAGAGAGGCCTCAGGCGATATTAATAGCGCCATTCTGGCCGAGAAGGTCGTGGTTTCCCCTTCTTCTCCATCTTTCCAAGGGGGAATTCTGGAAGCTCCCTCTAGTTCCGGATCTTTTGCTTCAAGAGGGTCTATATCATCAGCATCTGGACAGACTACACCTCACAGCCTGGAGGCTGAGAGATCTGCGCTAGAGGAAAGAGGACTCTCAGACTCAGTAATCAATACACTTCTTTGCTCTCGGAAGCAATCAACAAATATGAAGTATGCCAAGATCTGGAATAAATTCTCACAATGGCTCTGTGAGTCGAATTGTTCAGTCATTGACATCTCTTCTATACTGCAGTTCTTTCAAGACGGTTTTCAAAAGGGTCTCAAACCCAATACACTAAGGGCACATATGACGGCGATCAATGCCATGACCGAAAGTAAATTTGTTCATCACCCGCTCATCGTCCGGTTCTTTAAAGCAATAAGGAAGTTAAGACCTGTTTTTCGAGAACCCATACCTGTCTGGGACCTGTCCTTGGTACTCAGAAGATTAACGACTTCTCCATTCGAGCCTCTCCAGCAAGCTGATTTCAAATGGCTTACCTATAAGGTGTCCTTTCTAATCGCAATTACATCAGCAAAGCGGTTGGGAGAGTTGCGAGCCCTTTCCTCTAAACATCCGTACCTGAGGATTCTTCAAGACGGAGTGCTACTTCGTACCATGCCTTTCTTCCAACCAAAAGTCTCATCTTCTTCTAACATTAACAGAGAGTCTTTCCTTCCAGCGTTCTTTCCTGATCCTTCTGATGAACAACAGAGTGCGTTACACACACTAGATGTTAAGAGGGCGGTTGAAATTTACCTTCTCAGAACCAAGGAGTTCAGAAAGGCAGAGAACCTGCTCCTGTTATATGCCGGTTCAAGAAGAGGGCAATGTCCATCCAAAGATACCATTGCAAGGTGGATTAAGTCTACGATTATGGAAGCATATGCACTTGACGGGATTGCTCCTCCGTTTCCAATCAAAGCACACTCCACAAGAGCCACTGCAGTATCCTGGGCGGAAAAAGCGCAAGTTTCTCTAGAAGACATCTGCAACGCAGCGTCCTGGTCTTCAACTCTGACCTTCGCGAACCACTACCGCCTGGACATCTATACCAAGAGCTCAGCCTTTGGCACTGGGGTTTTGAGTGCAGTACTAGATGCGGAAGCCCCCCCTTTGGGATCTATACAAATCCCGTGATGTGCTGCCGGAGTACGAAAAGGGAAAGGAAGAATACGTACCTGGTATTTTACTTTCCTTGAGTACGGAGGCAGCACATCAATACCCTCCCTAATAAATATTTTCATTATGAATTTTTTGTGTCTGGATCTATTTTTCTAACACAAGGATGCATTCTGGTTGCCGCCCTATATTAGGGAGCTAATTAATTAATTAATTATTCTGATTTATCTAGGTGGGCGGTCCTACAATCTGAAGGGAATGGTATTAACCCGTGATGTGCTGCCTCCGTACTCAAGGAAAGTAAAATACCAGGTACGTATTCTTCCTATATACAGCTGCCCCTCACTATATATACACCTGTCCCTCACTATATATACAGCTGTCCCTCACTATACATACAGCTGTCCCTCACTATACATACAGCTGTCCATCACTATATATACAGCTGCCCCTCACTATATATACAGCTGTCCATCACTATACATACAGCTGCCCCTCACTATATATACAGCTGTCCATCACTATATATACAGCTATCCCTCACTATATATACAGCTGTCCCTCACTATACATACAGCTGCCCCTTACTATACATACAGCTGCCCCTCACTATATATACCGCCGCCACTCAACATACATACAGCTGCCCCTCACTATATATACAGCTGCCCCTCACTATATATACAGCTGCCCCTCACTATATATACAGCTGTCCATCACTATATATACAGCTGCCCCTCACTATATATACAGCTGCCCCTCACTATATATACAGCTGCCCCTCACTATATATACAGCAGCCCCTCACTATACATACAGCTGCCCCTCACTATACATACAGCTGCCCCTCACTATACATACAGCTGCCCCTCACTATATATACAGCTGCCCCTCACTATACATACAGCTGCCCCTCACTATACATACAGCTTCCCCTCACTATACATACAGCTGCCCCTCACTATATATACAGCTGCCCCTCACTATATATACAGCTGCCCCTCACTATACATAGAGCTGCCCCTCACTATATATACAGCTGCCCCTCACTATACATACAGCTGCCCCTCACTATATATACAGCTGCCCCTCACTATACATACAGCTGCCCCTCACTATATATACAGCTGCCCCTCACTATATATACAGCAGCCCCTCACTATATATACAGCTGCCCCTCACTATACATACAGCTGCCCCTCACTATATATACAGCTGCCCCTCACTATATATACAGCTGCCCCTCACTATATATACAGCTGCCCCTCACTATATATACAGCTGCCCCACACTATATATACAGCTGTCACTCACTATATATACAGCTGCCCCTCACTATACATACAGCTGCCCCTCACTATACATACAGCTGCCCCTCACTATATATACAGCTGCCCCTCACTATATATACAGCTGCCCCTCACTATATATATATCTGCCCCTCACTATACATACAGCTGCCCCTCACTATATATACAGCTGCTCCTCACTATATATATATATATACAGCTGCCCCTCACTATATATACAGCTGCCCCTCACTATACATACAGCTGCCCCTCACTATATATACAGCTGCCCCTCACTATATATATATATATATATATATATATACACACAGCTCCCCCTCACTATATATATATACAGCTGCCCCTCACTATATATACAGCTGCCCCTCACAATATATACAGCTGTCTCTCACTATACATACAGCTGTCTCTCACTATACATACAGCTGCCCCTCACTATATATACAGCTGCCCCTCACTATACATACAGCTGCCCCTCACTATATATACAGCTGCCCCTCACTATACATACAGCTGCCCCTCACTATACATACAGCTGCCCCTCACTATACATATAGCTGCCCCTCACTATATATACAGCTGTCCCTCACTATATATACAGCTGTCCATCACTATATATACAGCTGCCCCTCACTATATATACAGCTGCCCATCACTATATATACAGCTGTCCATCACTGTATATACAGCTGCCCCTCACTATATATACAGCTATCATCACTATACATACAGCTGCCCCTCACTATATATACAGCTGCCCCTCACTATATATACAGCTGTCCATCACTATATATACAGCTGCCCCTCACTATATATACAGCTGCCCCTCACTATATATACAGCTGCCCTTCACTATATATACAGCTGTCCCTCACTATATATACAGCTGTCCCTCACTATATATACAGCTGCCCTTCACTATATATACAGCTGTCCCTCACTATATATACAGCTGTCCCTCACTATATATACAGCTGCTCCTCACTATATATACAGCTGCCCCTCACTATATATATACAGCTGTCCATCACTATATATACAGCTGCCCCTCACTATACAGCTGTCCCTCACTATATATACAGCTGTCCCTCACTATACATACAGCTGTCCATCACTATATATACAGCTGCTCCTCACTATATATACAGCTGTCCCTCACTATACATACAGCTGCCCCTCACTATATATACAGCTGCCCCTCACTATACATACAGCTGCCCCTCACTATATATACAGCTGCCCCTCACTATACATACAGCTGCCCCTCACTATACATACAGCTGCCCCTCACTATACATACAGCTGCCCCTCACTATACATATAGCTGCCCCTCACTATATATACAGCTGTCCCTCACTATATATACAGCTGTCCATCACTATATATACAGCTGCCCCTCACTATATATACAGCTGCCCATCACTATATATACAGCTGTCCATCACTGTATATACAGCTGCCCCTCACTATATATACAGCTATCATCACTATACATACAGCTGCCCCTCACTATATATACAGCTGCCCCTCACTATATATACAGCTGTCCATCACTATATATACAGCTGCCCCTCACTATATATACAGCTGCCCCTCACTATATATACAGCTGCCCCTCACTATATATACAGCTGTCCCTCACTATATATACAGCTGTCCCTCACTATATATACAGCTGCCCTTCACTATATATACAGCTGTCCCTCACTATATATACAGCTGTCCCTCACTATATATACAGCTGCTCCTCACTATATATACAGCTGCCCCTCACTATATATATACAGCTGTCCATCACTATATATACAGCTGCCCCTCACTATACAGCTGTCCCTCACTATATATACAGCTGTCCCTCACTATACATACAGCAGTCCCTCACTATACATACAGCTGCCCCTCACTATATATACAGCTGTCCATCACTATATATACAGCTGCCCCTCACTATACAGCTGTCCCTCACTATATATACAGCTGTCCCTCACTATACATACAGCTGTCCCTCACCATATATACAGCTGCTCCTCACTATACATACAGCTGCTCCTCACTATATATACAGCTGTCCCTCACTATATATACAGCTGCCCCTCACTATATATACAGCTGCCCCTCACTATATATATAGCTGCCCCTCACTATACATACAGCTGCCCCTCACTATATATACAGCTGCCCCTCACTATATATACAGCTGTCCATCACTATATATACAGCTGTCCCTCACTATATATACAGCTGCCCCTCACTATATATACAGCTGCCCCTCACTATACATACAGCTGCCCCTCACTATATATACAGCTGTCCATCACTATATATACAGCTGCCCCTCACTATACAGCTGTCCCTCACTATATATACAGCTGTCCCTCACTATACATACAGCTGTCCCTCACCATATATACAGCTGCTCCTCACTATACATACAGCTGCTCCTCACTATATATACAGCTGTCCCTCACTATATATACAGCTGCCCCTCACTATATATACAGCTGCCCCTCACTATATATACAGCTGCCCCTCACTATACATACAGCTGCCCCTCACTATATATACAGCTGCCCCTCACTATATATACAGCTGTCCATCACTATATATACAGCTGTCCCTCACTATATATACAGCTGCCCCTCACTATATATACAGCTGCCCCTCACTATATATACAGCTGCCCCTCACTATATATACACCTGTCCCTCACTATATATACAGCTGTCCCTCACTATACATACAGCTGTCCATCACTATATATACAGCTGCCCCTCACTATATATACAGCTGCCCATCACTATATATACAGCTGTCCATCACTGTATATACAGCTGCCCCTCACTATATATACAGCTATCATCACTATACATACAGCTGCCCCTCACTATATATACAGCTGCCCCTCACTATATATACAGCTGTCCATCACTATATATACAGCTGCCCCTCACTATATATACAGCTGCCCCTCACTATATATACAGCTGCCCTTCACTATATATACAGCTGTCCCTCACTATATATACAGCTGTCCCTCACTATATATACAGCTGCCCCTCACTATATATACAGCTGTCCCTCACTATATATACAGCTGCTCCTCACTATATATACAGCTGCCCCTCACTATATATATACAGCTGTCCATCACTATATATACAGCTGCCCCTCACTATACAGCTGTCCCTCACTATATATACAGCTGTCCCTCACTATACATACAGCAGTCCCTCACTATACATACAGCTGCCCCTCACTATATATACAGCTGCCCCTCACTATACATACAGCTGCCCCTCACTATATATACAGCTGCCCCTCACTATACATACAGCTGCCCCTCACTATACATACAGCTGCCCCTCACTATACATATAGCTGCCCCTCACTATATATACAGCTGTCCCTCACTATATATACAGCTGTCCATCACTATATATACAGCTGCCCCTCACTATATATACAGCTGCCCATCACTATATATACAGCTGTCCATCACTGTATATACAGCTGCCCCTCACTATATATACAGCTATCATCACTATACATACAGCTGCCCCTCACTATATATACAGCTGCCCCTCACTATATATACAGCTGTCCATCACTATATATACAGCTGCCCCTCACTATATATACAGCTGCCCCTCACTATATATACAGCTGCCCTTCACTATATATACAGCTGTCCCTCACTATATATACAGCTGTCCCTCACTATATATACAGCTGCCCTTCACTATATATACAGCTGTCCCTCACTATATATACAGCTGTCCCTCACTATATATACAGCTGCTCCTCACTATATATACAGCTGCCCCTCACTATATATATACAGCTGTCCATCACTATATATACAGCTGCCCCTCACTATACAGCTGTCCCTCACTATATATACAGCTGTCCCTCACTATACATACAGCAGTCCCTCACTATACATACAGCTGCCCCTCACTATATATACAGCTGTCCATCACTATATATACAGCTGCCCCTCACTATACAGCTGTCCCTCACTATATATACAGCTGTCCCTCACTATATATACAGCTGCCCCTCACTATATATACAGCTGCTCCTCACTATATATACAGCTGTCCCTCACCATATATACAGCTGCTCCTCACTATACATACAGCTGCTCCTCACTATATATACAGCTGCCCCTCACTATATATACAGCTGCCCCTCACTATATATACAGCTGCCCCTCACTATATATATAGCTGCCCCTCACTATACATACAGCTGCCCCTCACTATATATACAGCTGCCCCTCACTATATATACAGCTGTCCATCACTATATATACAGCTGTCCCTCACTATATATACAGCTGCCCCTCACTATATATACAGCTGCCCCTCACTATATATACAGCTGCCCCTCACTATATATACACCTGTCCCTCACTATATATACAGCTGTCCCTCACTATACATACAGCTGTCCCTCACTATACATACAGCTGTCCATCACTATATATACAGCTGCCCCTCACTATATATACACTGCGTGCAGAATTATTAGGCAAATGAGTATTTTGACCACATCATCCTCTTTATGCATGTTGTCTTACTCCAAGCTGTATAGGCTCGAAAGCCTACTACCAATTAAGCATATTAGGTGATGTGCATCTCTGTAATGAGAAGGGGTGTGGTTTAATGACATCAACACCCTATATCAGGTGTGCATAATTATTAGGCAACTTCCTTTCCTTTGGCAAAATGGGTCAAAAGAAGGACTTGACAGGCTCAGAAAAGTCAAAAATAGTGAGATATCTTGCAGAGGGATGCAGCACTCTTAAAATTGCAAAGCTTCTGAAGCGTGATCATCGAACAATCAAGCGTTTCATTCAAAATAGTCAACAGGGTCGCAAGAAGCGTGTGGAAAAACCAAGGCGCAAAATAACTGCCCATGAACTGAGAAAAGTCAAGCGTGCAGCTGCCAAGATGCCACTTGCCACCAGTTTGGCCATATTTCAGAGCTGCAACATCACTGGAGTGCCCAAAAGCACAAGGTGTGCAATACTCAGAGACATGGCCAAGGTAAGAAAGGCTGAAAGACGACCACCACTGAACAAGACACACAAGCTGAAACGTCAAGACTGGGCCAAGAAATATCTCAAGACTGATTTTTCTAAGGTTTTATGGACTGATGAAATGAGAGTGAGTCTTGATGGGCCAGATGGATGGGCCCGTGGCTGGATTGGTAAAGGGCAGAGAGCTCCAGTCCGACTCAGACGCCAGCAAGGTGGAGGTGGAGTACTGGTTTGGGCTGGTATCATCAAAGATGAGCTTGTGGGGCCTTTTCGGGTTGAGGATGGAGTCAAGCTCAACTCCCAGTCCTACTGCCAGTTTCTGGAAGACACCTTCTTCAAGCAGTGGTACAGGAAGAAGTCTGCATCCTTCAAGAAAAACATGATTTTCATGCAGGACAATGCTCCATCACACGCGTCCAAGTACTCCACAGCGTGGCTGGCAAGAAAGGGTATAAAAGAAGAAAATCTAATGACATGGCCTCCTTGTTCACCTGATCTGAACCCCATTGAGAACCTGTGGTCCATCATCAAATGTGAGATTTACAAGGAGGGAAAACAGTACACCTCTCTGAACAGTGTCTGGGAGGCTGTGGTTGCTGCTGCACGCAATGTTGATGGTGAACAGATCAAAACACTGACAGAATCCATGGATGGCAGGCTTTTGAGTGTCCTTGCAAAGAAAGGTGGCTATATTGGTCACTGATTTGTTTTTGTTTTGTTTTTGAATGTCAGAAATGTATATTTGTGAATGTTGAGATGTTATATTGGTTTCACTGGTAAAAATAAATAATTGAAATGGGTATATATTAGTTTTTTGTTAAGTTGCCTAATAATTATGCACAGTAATAGTCACCTGCACACACAGATATCCCCCTAAAATAGCTAAAACTAAAAACAAACTAAAAACTACTTCCAAAAATATTCAGCTTTGATATTAATGAGTTTTTTGGGTTCATTGAGAACATGGTTGTTGTTCAATAATAAAATGAATCCTCAAAATTACAACTTGCCTAATAATTCTGCACTCGCTGTACAGCTGCCCCTCACTATACATACAGCTGCCCCTCACTATACATACAGCTGCCCCTCACTATATATATACAGCTGCCCCTCACTATATATACAGCTGCCCCTCACTATATATACAGCTGCCCCTCACTATATATACAGCTGCCCCTCACTATACATACAGCTGCCCCTCACTATACATACAGCTGCCCCTCACTATATATACAGCTGCCCCTCACTATACATACAGCTGCCCCTCACTATACATACAGCTGCCCCTCACTATATATACAGCTGCCCCTCACTATATATACAGCTGCCCCTCACTATACATACAGCTGCCCCTCACTATACATACAGCTGCCCCTCATTATATATACAGATGCTCCTAACTATATATACAGCTGCCCCTTACTATATATACAGCTGCCCCTCACTATATATACAGCTGCCCCTCACTATATATATTAGGGTTGTCCCGATACCGATACTAGTATCGGTATCGGGACCGATTCCGAGTTTTATCGGCGGTACTCAGCCGCCGATACCCCGCCCCGATACATAAATAGAATACTATGGGCGTAACTATGGGCGGGGCCCGGTGCAGTCACTGTACTCTTACACCGGGCCCCGCCGCTCACCGAAGTATTTATAAACGTGAATCCTTATCCTGTTGTTAAGTTGAACTAACGCTGCCCTCTCCCATGTTCCCCTGTATCCCCACAGCACTTACTTAAGCTTCCATAGCAGGCAGAGCAGACGGCAGCAGTAACGTCACTCACTGACGTAGAGCGCCTGCTCCGCCCACTTTATGAGTGAAGCAGGCGGAGCAGGCGCTCTACGTCAGTGAGTGACGTTACTGCTGCCGTCTGCTCTGCCTGCTATGGAAGCTTAAGTAAGTGCTGTGGGGATACAGGGGGATACAGGGGAACATGGGAGAGGGCAGC
This sequence comes from Bufo bufo, assembly GCF_905171765.1. Taxonomy (NCBI): domain Eukaryota; kingdom Metazoa; phylum Chordata; class Amphibia; order Anura; family Bufonidae; genus Bufo; species Bufo bufo. Next base: position 142,586 of record NC_053397.1, on the reverse strand, counting down.
GTTAGTTCAACTTAACAACAGGATAAGGATTCACGTTTATAAATACTTCGGTGAGCGGCGGGGCCCGGTGTATTGGGGGACACTGTTATGAGGGGGATCTGTGGATGACATATAGCAGTGTCATCCACAGATCCTCCCCATAACAGTTCCATCCACAGATCCCCTATAACAGCACCATCCACAGATCCCCCACCAAATAACAATGCCATCCTCAGATCCCCCCACCCCATAACAATGCCATCCACAGATATCCCACCCCATAGCAGTACCATCCACAGATCCCCATAACAGTGCCATCCACAGATCCCCCATAACAGTGCCATCCACAGATCCCCCATAACAGTGCCATCCACAGATCCCCATAACAGTGCCATCCACAGATCCCCCATAACAGCACCATCCACAGATCCCCATAACAGTGCCATCCACAGATCCCCATAACAGTGCCATCCACAGATCCCCCATAACAGCGCCATCCACAGATCCCCCATAACAGCACCATCCACAGATCCCCATAACAGTGCCATCCACAGATCCCCCATAACAGCACCATCCACAGATCCCCATAACAGCGCCATCCACAGATCCCCCATAACAGTGCCATCCACAGATCCCCCATAACAGTGCCATCCACAGATCCCCCATAACAGTGCCATCCACAGATCCCCCATAACAGTGCCATCCACAGATCCCCCATAACAGTGCCATCCACAGATCCCCCATAACAGTGCCATCCACAGATCCCCCATAACAGTGCCATCCACAGGTCCCCCATAACAGTGCCATCCACAGATCCCCCACATGACAGTGCGTCATCCACAGATCCACAGATCCCCCAAAACGGTCACATGACATTTAAAAAAAGTATCGGTATTCGGTATCGGTGACTACTTGAAAAAAAGTATCGGTACTTGTACTCGGTCCTAAAAAAGTGGTATCGGGACAACCCTAATATATATATATAAATATATATATATATATATACAGCTGCCCCTCACTCTATATATAGCTGTCCATCACTATATATACAGCTGCCCCTCACTATATATACAGCTGTCCATCACTATATATACAGCTGTTCATCACTATATATACAGCTGCCCCTTACTATATATATACAGCTGTCCCTCACTATATATACAGCTGTCCATCACTATATATACAGCTGTTCATCACTATATATACAGATGTCCATCACTATATATACAGCTGTCCATCACTATATATACAGCTGTTCATCACTATATATACAGCTGCCCCTTACTATATATATACAGCTGCCCCTCACTATATATACAGCTGTCCATCACTATATATACAGCTGTTCATCACTATATATACAGATGTCCATCACTATATATACAGCTGCCCCTCACAATATATACAGCTGTTCATCACTATATCTGCAGATGTCCCTCACTATATATATACAGCTGCCGCTTACTATATATATACAGCTGCCCCTCACTATATATATACAGCTGCCCCTCACTATATATATACAGCTGCCCCTCACTATATATATACAGCTGCCCCTCACTATATATACAGCTGACCATCACAATATACAGTACAGACCAAAAGTTTGGACACACCTTCTCATTCAAAGAGTTTTCTTTATTTTCATGACTATGAAAATTTGTAGATTCACACTGAAGGCATCAAAACTATGAATTAACACATGTGGAATTATATACATAACAAACAAGTGTGAAACAACTGAAAATATGTCATATTCTAGGTTCTTCAAAGTAGCCACCTTTTGCTTTGATTACTGCTTTGCACACTCTTGGCGTTCTCTTGATGAGCTTCAAGAGGTAGTCCCCTGAAATGGTCTTCACTTCACAGGTGTGCCCTGTCAGGTTTAATAAGTGGGATTTCTTGCCTCATAAATGGGGTTGGGACCATCAGTGGCGTTGAGGAGAAGTCAGGTGGATACACAGCTGATAGTCCTACTGAATAGACTGTTAGAATTTGTATTATGGCAAGAAAAAAGCAGCTAAGTAAAGAAAAACGAGTGGCCATCATTACTTTAAGAAATGAAGGTCAGTCAGTCAGCCGAAAAATTGGGAAAACTTTGAAAGTAAGGGCTATTTGACCATGAAGGAGAGTGATGGGGTGCTGCGCCAGATGACCTGGCCTCCACAGTCACCGGACCTGAACCCAATCGAGATGGTTTGGGGTGAGCTGGACCGCAGAGTGAAGGCAAAAGGGCCAACAAGTGCTAAGCATCTCTGGGAACTCCTTCAAGACTGTTGGAAGACCATTTCAGGGGACTACCTCTTGAAGCTCATCAAGAGAATGCCAAGAGTGTGCAAAGCAGTAATCAAAGCAAAAGGTGGCTACTTTGAAGAACCTAGAATATGACATATTTTCAGTTGTTTCACACTTGTTTGTAATGTATATAATTCCACATGTGTTAATTCATAGTTTTGATGCCTTCATAGTCATGAAAATAAAGAAAACTCTTTGAATAAGAAGGTGTGTCCAAACTTTTGGTCTGTACTGTATATACACATACAGTCAGGTCTATAAATATTGGGACATTGACACAATTCTAACATTTTTGCTCTATACACCACCACAATGGATTTGAAATGAAATGAACAGGGTATTTACATCCAAATCAGGTGAACAGTGCAGGAATTACAACAGTTTGCATATGTGCCTCCCACTTGTTAAGGGACCAAAAGTAATGGGACATAATAATCATAAATCAAACTTTCACTTTTTAATACTTGGTTGCAAATCCTTTGCAGTCAATTACAGCCTGAAGTCTAGAACGCATTTGTTGCTGTTCATCAGTCCACGGTAAGAAAAATTGTCTATAAATGGAGGACGTTCAGCACTGCTGCTGCTCTCCCTAGGAGCGGCCGTCCTCTAAAGATGACTGCAAGAGCACAGCGCAGACTGCTCAATGAGGTGAAGAAGAATCCTAGAGTGTCAGCTAAAGACTTAAAAAAGTCTCTGGCATATGCTATCATCCCTGTTAACGAATCTACGATACGTAAAACACTGAACAAGAATGGATTTCATGGGAGGATACCACAGAGGAAGCCACTGCTGTCCAAAAATAACATTGCTGCACATTTACAGTTTGCACAAGAGCACCTGGATGTCCCACAGCAGTACTGGCAAAATATTCTGTGGACAGATGGAACCAAAGTGGAGTTGTTTGGAAGAAACACACAACACTATGTGTGGAGAAAAAGAGGCACAGCACACCAACCTCAAAACCTCATCCCAACTGTGAGGTATGGTGGTGGGGGCATCATGGTTTGGGGCTGCTTCTTTGCTGCATCAGGGCCTGGACGGATTGCTATCATCGAATGAAAAATGAATTCCCAAGTTTATCAAGACATTTTGCAGAAGAACTTAAGGCCATCTGTCCACCAGCTGAAGCTCAACAGAAGATGGCTGTTGCAACAGGACAACGACCCAAAGCATAGAAGTAAATCAACAACAGAATGGCTTAAACAGAAGAAAATCCGCCTTCTGGAGTGGCCCAGTCAGAGTCCTGACCTCAACCCGATGGAGATGCTGTGGCATGACCTCAAGAAAGCGATTCACACCAGACATCCCAAGAGTATTGCTGAACTGAAACAGTTCTGTAAAGAGGAATGGTGTAGAATTACTCCTGACCGTTGTGTCTGATCTGCAACTACAGGAAACGTTTGGTGGACGTTATTGCTGCCAAAGGAGGTTCAACCAGTTATTAAATCCAAGGGTTCACATACTTTTTCCTCCTTCACTGTGAATGTTTACATGGGGTGTTCAATAAAAACATGGTAACATTTAACTCTTTGTGTGTTATTAGTTTAAGCCGACTGTGATTGTCTATTGTTGTGACTTAGATGAAGATCAGATCACATTTTATGACCAATTTGTGCAGAAATCCATATAATTCCAAAGAGTTCACATACTTTTTCTTGCAACTGTATATGCAGCTGCCACTCACTATATATATATGGCTGTCCCTCAATATATACACAGCTGCCCCACATTATATACATAGCTGCCCCTCACCATGTATACACTGCCTTTTACTATGTATACAGCTGTCCCTCATTATATACACAGCTGCTTCTCACTATATATACAGCTGTCCCTATATATATATATATATATATATATATATATATATGTAAAGTAAAGACACCGCAGCACATCCGTAGGTGAAAAAATGTGGATCTTTATTCACCCTTGCGACGTTTCAGTCCACTTGCTGGGACTATTATCAAGCAATGCATCATACAAAACTGTGGGTATTTATGTGGTCATATCGAATTAACATACATAAGTGACAATTAATAAAATATACAAAAAAATGTGCAAAAGAATATCTCATATATAAATGAGAAAAACATTGTGCCTGGAAGACAGTATAATCAATACAGATATTCATGTAAAAAACATCCAGGTATTGTGGTTATTCAATAACATAGTATAATAGACAAGTGACAATCAACTAAATATAATAATCATCACCTGTGTCAGTGCAAGTGTAAACAGACCCGGCATGGAATCAGGCGAGCTCAATGGCAGGAGGATACACTGTTGCGGATAGCACCGCATGGATTCAGCGTCCCGGAACTAAAGCTGCGCATGTCCATGATGTCACTCCAGGGATAATCACATGATCCCCTGCGAAACATGGAGCTGTGTCTGCGCATGTCCGTGAGGTCACCCTGGGAATAATCACATGATCCCATACGGAGACATCACCTGACACGCCGCATAACAGTTTATTGTAATGAGACGTCAAATGTTACTGCAAGCGTATTAAATCAATGTGTATCAAAGGCATCGGCTATTGAATCAGGATGTGACACCCCGGGTATAGTGTCGGGTGACGTGCTATCTTGCGATGCACTGTCATCCGAGTTTTGTAATTTGTTTTGTGGTGCCCGTGTAAGCTATTGTATGTGGGCGAGACCACTTGCGATTTTAAGTCCCACTTCAACCAACACCGTTTCTCTATACGCAAGAAACGCAAGGATTTGCCTGTCTCGCACCACTTTGCGGATATGGGCCATGCTGAAGGTGACTTAAAATTTATGATCCTTGACCATGTTCCATTATTGGCTTGGCGTGATTTTGTAGAAGCAGCAATTTGTTTTAGTGTTTGTACATTAGAGACAGCATTTAGAGAGTGTTTTTATATTGCTAGCCTGTAAATCACCCGCAGAGTGGAGGTTTGCTCTGGTTTCGGGGGTGGGGGCACAGGGAATATAGAAACTGTTTTGTTTAATTGTGGTTTTTCTATTGCTGGATTTTGTAGACACTATCTTTTCTTCCTTTGTGTGTCAAGCCATGTGGTTTTGTCGGCCATCTTTTCTTCCTTTGTGTGTCAAGCCATGTGGTTTTGTCGGCCATCTTTGATTTCCTTTGTGTGAAGACCATGTGGCTTTGGCAGACATCTTGGTTAGTATGGTGCTGCAGGTTTTAACAAGGAATTCATTTTAGTTTGAGCTGGTTCACTTTTTGTATTGGTGTCTATGGAAAGCGATTTGTTTGTTTTTGCTTCAAATGTCAGTTTTGTCCAGAATAGTTATCTTGTCTTTTTGTAACCTTTCTATGTACAGTTTGATTTTGTTTTGGTAAGTTTTGTGCTGGATATCAGTTGAGTGTTCGGTTATGGTATAGCTCAGTGACCAGTCTGATACAGGAATCACTGTGTGAACATTAGTGGCAGTTTAGGGGTGAAATTGTCCTATAGTTGATGATTCTGCTTAATGTTTGTATATCTGTGGCTGTTACACTGGATTGTAGAATTGTTTGGCATAATTAATACGGGTTCTACAGTGTAGAAAGGAGGTGCTTCTAGTTCTGTGCCAAAAGTATTGGGACAACTCCTAGAGATCGATAGCAGTATATTTTTTGTAGCAACCATTGTGGTGTTTGTATTCCTGTGCAATGGAAAGCATTTTTAAAGAAGTTGCAAAGTTGAAGGCCATTCTTCAAGCTATGCAGGGATCTACTGATCAATGGCTGCAGGCCCAGAATTGTGTAGCAAACCTGATCGGTACCAGAAAATGGCGCAAAAAGAAAGGCAAGTATGCTCTGATTTTTGCTGCTGGGTGGATAGCGGATAAATATCAGGAGTCTTGTAGGCTGAAGCTGAGATTGGAAGGAGAAGTGGAAGATTTAAAAGTGGAAATTGTTAAATTGAGAACTCTTGTCCAGCAGGCAGCTGAAGCTAGTCCTGAGTATGAATGTACTGTGAGGTGTAATACTGAGCTGTGCAAGGAGAATAAATGGTTATCTGCAAGCCTGACGCATGCACAGGGTGCTGTAAGGGAATTGTCTGCTCTCTGCAGGAGGACAGAAGATGAACATTCTCAGTGCTTAGTGCAGCCAGAGCCATTGAAGCAACCGTTAGAAAGTAATGTGTCTAGGATTAGAGGCAATGTATGGGCTGTAGGTATGGAGAAGTCTGAGGACTGTGGGTCACATAGTGGAACCGACTCAGGGATGGAGATGGACAATGTCTCTGACCCTGGAGTTGGAAGTGTTAACACAATGCCAGAAGATTCCTCAAATGAGTCTGTGGTAAGTGGACTCAATACAGATAGTAGTGTGGGATCTAGTCATGCTGGGATGGTTAATATTGTGCAGCAAGTTAGATTTCCATGTGCCCAGAGAAGGTATTGTGCAGGGAGACAAGCTATTCGTTGTTTTGCATGCAGGGAAGTCGGGCACATTGCACGACATTGTGACGTTGCTAATGGCAACAGACACAGGTATGTTAAGTACCCCAGAACCACACCTAGAAGTAAAGTGGTTTATTCAGCAAGGTGGAGTAATGGTCCCAGACATGGTTTTTGCAAGGGCATAGAACCCAGGGACAGCCAAGGATCAAGGAAGCAGATTTTAAATCCCAATATGAATGGTTAAAATGTGAAAATGTGAAGCTCAGAGAGGAAAGAGATCGGTTCCTGGAATTCAGTAGAGTTTCTAATTTTGTGTGCCAGAGAAGGGTAAATTAAGATATGTTATTGAGGTCTTTGTAAACCATTTTACTGTTCGTATTTAAAGAAAATGGAGGAACTCTAAGACCAAATTTAAATGGACTTTTCCCTTCCCCAGGAAACCGGTTTGGGGCCTTGTAATGTTAAATCCTGCTTCTTTGGTAAAATGAATCTTAAGTTGGTTTGGGGCTGGGCAAATTAGCATTTCACTGACTGGGTGGGTACAAATTCTCCTGCCAGTTTTTTACGGTTCCAGGTGAAGCCTCCAAGACATTGATGTGTTAATTCAGTCCTATACAATTGTATGTCTTCCAAAGGTTTTTGTTTTTTGTTTTTGAGTTTCGGTTTTTAAGTTAACATTTACTTTTTACTGAATCTCAATGTACAGGGTGGGCCATTTATATGGATACACCTTAATAAAATGGGAATGGTTGCTGATATTAACTTCCTGTTTGTGGCACATTAGTATATGTGAGGGGGGAAACTTTTCAAGATGGGTGGTGACCATGGTGGCCATTTTGAAGTCGGCCATTTTGAATCCAACTTTTGTTTTTTCAATAGGAAGAGGGTCATGTGACACAGACTTATTGGGAATTTCACAAGAAAAACAATGGTGTGCTTGGTTTTAACGTAACTTTATTCTTTCATGAGTTATTTACAAGTTTCTGACCACTTATAAAATGTGTTCAATGTGCTGCCCATTGTGTTGGATTGTCAATGCAACCCTCTTCTCCCACTCTTCACACACTGATAGCAACACCGCAGGAGAAATGCTAGCACAGGCTTCCAGTCACCGTAGTTTCAGGTGCTGCACATCTCGTATCATCTGAAGGCAATCGTCTATGCTGTGAAGATATGTGCAGCACCTGAAACTACGGATACTGGAAGCCTGTGCTAGCATGTCTCCTGCGGTGTTGCTATCAGTGTGTGAAGAGTGGGAGAAGAGGGTTGCATTGACAATCCAACACAATGGGCAGCACATTGAACACATTTTATAAGTGGTCAGAAACTTGTAAATAACTCATGAAAGAACAAAGTTACGTTAAAACCAAGCACACCATTGTTTTTCTTGTGACATTCCCAATAAGTTTGATGTGTCACATGACCCTCTTCCTATTGAAAAAACAAAAGTTGGATTCAAAATGGCCGACTTCAAAATGTCCGCCATGGTCACCACCCATCTTGAAAAGTTTCCCCCCTCACATATACTAATGTGCCACAAACAGGAAGTTAATATCACCAACCATTCCCATTTTATTAAGGTGTATCCATATAAATGGCCCACCCTGTATATAGCAAGACTTCCTGTAACCTAAGTTTTCTACGTTGTTTTTTTCTGTCCTTTTTACAGGTTTTCTTTTACTAATCCATTTTTTTTATTTTTAGGTTTTATTGTTGTAATCAAGTTTTTTCCTTTTTCATATTTTGGCATCTTTTTCGGTTTTATTTTCAGTTATTTTTGTCTATTTTTGTTTGGGTATTTCTTTGATTAATTTATATTTACATTTTTCTGCAGTTCTATATGCAATCTTAGGGTACTTTCACACTAGTGTTTTTCTTTTCCGGTGCTGAGTTCCGTCCTAGGGGCTCAAATCCGGAAAAGAACTGATCAGTTTTATCCTAATGCATTCTGAATGGAGAGTAATCCGTTCAGGATGCATCAGGATGTCTTCACTTCAGTCTTTTTTACTGATCAGGTTTTTCAGAAAAACGTAGCATGCTGTATTTTTACCTCCGGCCAAAAATCCTGAACATTTTGACTGAACGCCGGATCCGGTCTTTTTCCCATTGCCTTGCATTAACGCCGGATCCGGCGCTGTGTGTTCAGTCAAACCGGATCCAGCTTTTGCATGTTAAACCCGAAAAATGTTTTTAAAAAAGTTAAAGTCCATAAATGGCAGATCCGTTTTTTCCAATGCATTTTTTCATTGTGATGAAAATCCTGATCAGGATTCAAATGTAATCCGTTTTCACACGTTTTTCCGGATCCGGCGGGCAGTTCCGGTGTTGGAATTGAACGCCGGATTAAAACAACGCTAGTGTGAAAGTAGCCTTAGCATACTTTTTTCCTTCTATTTCTCTTTTCCAAGTGACGGTTCTCCACTCCAGGACTCTTCTCTCTTTAACAACCAAAGCTTAACCCCGTATTTCTTTTTACTTTATCAGCAGGAGATTGACTGGAGGAGCCACATTGAGCTGGAGAAAAGCGGGTCTTATTTATTGGGTAGCTTTAGCTGGCCAAGCACAGGGTTAGGGTTAGCTCAGCTGTGTGTATAGCCCTTTAGGAGGCATACTGGGAATCCAGCAAAAGGAGCTCTGGCTTAAAGGCTCTGTGGGAGTGGAAATAGCATTGAGAGTAGCAATAGGCCGCTCTCAGTGCACGACATTTCTAGCTGTCAGATATAGGCTGTTTAAAAGTCGGGGTCGGACAGACGTACCGTAAGAAGGAGCCAGGCGGTACCCTCCGTGTACGGTCAAAAGCGTGTCCCTGGACGCAGGCAACAATGGTAAGGCTTGGTTAACCAAGGATGGGTTGTGGCAGATCCATGTTTGGGGAAGGGGGGGGAAATAGTCCCCTCGTAGGGTCAGACGGCTGCTCAGTACATGAGATCCAGTTATGGGGTGAAGGCCACAAAGCCCCTTAAAGAACGGAGTAGGTGGTCCAAGGGAACTAATTGGAGTATCCCTCTGGAAGGTAGGTAGCGCAATGGTGGCTGCAAAAGTCAATCATGGTAATAAAGCAGGGCATACAGAACCCAGTTTTAATCCAGAAGAACCGAGTGTACTCCTGGCCTGAGGGGTAAACTGAGTTTAGGGATCCGATGCAGGAAGCAGAGGAGGCTCTATCTGGGTTGACTTTGTTGAAACAGGCCGGATCCACTAAACCCGGGCATACTGAAACAACCAGTACCCGAGGTAAGTGAGTCCCCAACTGTCATTTCCACCTCCACTACTGACATGGTCGCTTTTCTCTTTCTCTCTCTCTATTTCTCTATCATCCCTCACTCATCTCTCCATCTAACCTTGAGACGATGCACCATGTTGAATCCAGCTTCTCTTCGTCCTGGTTTTAAGGACGATGAGAAGGGGGGAAAGTGGTGCAGAAAACAACAATCTTCAAACTTTTTACTAACCATTTTAACCTCTCAAATGTCAATCAATTTTCTAACCTAGTAGGGAATTACGTTGAGAACCATCACAACTGCCTCTTCTTTGACAGTACTTGGGTCAGATTTTTGCAAAGAAGGTAAAAATCACGGCCGATCCATGGCCTGAATGTTCTGCTGTAACCATTTATTCCATCAGGTATGCCCCCAGGCAGCCCACGGGTTATCACCCGATGTCCACAACCGGGTTCGGGAGTCTCTCCCGGACCCAGACTCAATAACCAGTGTTCATTCTAGTCAACCAGGTGATTGGGTCGTTCTAAAGAAACATCCGAGAGCCAAGATGGAGGGACGAGACAACTGGATCCACACCGGTCACTGCAAGAAGCTGCTCAACTAAGTCAAAGAATGAAGAGTATAACTTTTGTTTATTTGTTGTTGTTTTTTTAATAGTGTTTATTTAACATTTTGCATAAAAATACAACACTCCCATGGGGAGAACAAAGAAGAAACAATCTTCCATGATACAACAGTCACATCAGCAAGTCCATTATTAACGTATATCTTGACCATAAAAGACATATAAATGACTTTAGTACAAAGTGTCACTGTTGTCTCTAAGAAGCTTCTAGAACTTACTCAATCCCATACACTCACACATACATACAATGGGTGATACATTTGCCACCGTCAATGACTTAAGTCATGCCTTCAGCTTGGACCCAAAGGCCCCAGATATCATCAAATCGATCAGTCAATCCCCTTGCCTCGTATGTCAATTTATACATTTGCAGGTCATTATTTATAAGGAGTACCCATTGGCCCACTGTAGGACACTTGGGCGGTTTCCAGTTCAAAAGTATATTTTTCCTCCCATAAAACATCAACAATCTTAACAGTATTCTATTATATTTGGAAGGAGTGGCATCAGAAACTAACCCTAGTAGGCATATTACAGGATTACAAATCCCTGGGAGCCCTAACCTAACATTGATAAAATTACAAATTCCCTTCCAGTATGTCTTTATCACCGGGCATAGCCACACCATATGAAAGAAAGAGCCCCTCGCCTCTCCACATCTATCACATCCCGGACTCGGTAATTGTCGCATCTGATAGAGACGCAGTGGGGTCAAGTACACTCTGTGCAACCACTTCACTTGGATGAGCTGATCTCTCGCACTTATAACCGACGTCCTCCATCTCAGACGCCACTCCTCCAAATGAGAATCCTCCAATTCTGGAATATCCTCAGCCCATTTAGCAAAGGAACGCCTAATAGGAGATTCTTGCATTTTAACAATTTCAACATAAAAGGAGGAGATAGGTTTGCAAGGGATTTTCCTCCTAGCTATTGACTCTAATGGGCCGCACTCTAAATTTAGGGATAGGGCTCTAAATTGTTTCTCGCAGGCATGTCTCAGTTGGAGGAAGCGGTAAAAACTCGTCTGGGGCAACTGGAACTCAGCTCGCAGGCTCTCAAAGGAACGGAAGGTCCCATCCTGAAACAATTGTGTTAGATATTTAAGACCCTTCCTAGGCCAGAATTCAAAGTCAGGAAGATGCAAGAGCTCTGGGAGAAGCTTGTTACGCCATAGTGGGATATAGGGGGACCAGGTGTCACCCTCCAGATTTTCTGTATGTATCTCCACAAACCTCACCCAAGCCTCGCTAACTGTTAACATAGAGTCCGTATAAGTCCCCAGTCCTACGGGTTTTCCCCCCCTGTATACCAGATTAGTTAGAGCTTCATATGAACCAGCCAGCGCCGCCTCTAGTACCACCGCAGGGTTATTGGCATCTGCCCTAATCCACCAAGATGCATACATTAGGCGCGTGGCTATATAATAAATATACATATCTGGTAGCTGCAAGCCCCCCTGAATGTAGGAGGCCTTCAGCGTCTTTCTCGCAAGTCTGGGGGACCTATGGAGCCACAAGAAACGGGAAAAGGATCTATCTAAAATATCAAAATGGGACTTAGGGATCCTCACTGGGGCTGCTCTATAAATATACAGAAGTTTGGGTAGTAACACCATCTTGATAATATTAATTCTCCCCACCAAAGTCAGCGGAAGATTTTCCCAGGCTTCCAGCTTACGCGTGACATATTCCATGGTGGGCCTCAAGTTCAATTGACAAAACTGTCTGGGGTCCCTATGGATATGTATCCCTAAGTAAAGAAAATTATCTACAACTCTCAGGGGAGATATCGGGGAGATATCCACATTTTCATCTGCATCTATTATACATAAACTAGACTTGGCCCAATTAACCCGTAAACCCGAGTATTTCCCATATCCATCCACTACATCCAGCAGGGTTTCTAAGGAGGGGCCAGGGTCCGCCAAGTAGACCAACAGGTCATCCGCGTATAATGATACCTTCTCCTGAATCCCCGCTACCGTCCACCCCTCTATCAAAGAGCTGTTATTGATTAATTGTGTCAAGGGTTCCATTATCAGGGCGAACAACAATGGGGACAAAGGGCACCCTTGTCTAGTGCCTCTATACAACCTGAAGGGCCGGGATATGACTCCATTCACTCTAATCCGTGCTATAGGTGTCTGGTATAACAATTGGACCCACTTGACAAAGGAGGAAGGAAAACCGAGACAGAACATTGTTTCCCAAATAAAATGCCACTCCACAGAGTCAAAGGCCTTCTCGTTATCCAGGGACGCCAAGACTCTTGAACCCGCATTATCGTGCCTGACCTGTAAATTGGTGAATAATCTCCTAAGATTTATATCAGTCGTCTTCCCGGGCATAAAACCAGATTGATCAGGGTCAATAACGGACAGTATCACCTCGCCAAGACGCCTAGCCAGGACTTTAGCCAAGATTTTCGCGTCCGTGTTTAGAAGGGAAATCGGCCTGTATGATGCACACTGATCCGGAGGCTTCCCGACTTTGTGAATTACAACGACAGTCGCTTCCCCAAAGGAAGAAGGCAACTTCCCAGATTCACATGCATACTCAAAAAGTCTGAGTAAACGTGTAGATTGTATATTAACGTCTAACCTGTACCATTCAATCGGGAAGCCGTCCGGTCCAGGTGACTTCCCAGGAGCCATGTCCTCGATTGCTGCCCTCACCTCTCCAACATCAATAGGTCTCCCTAGATATCTATTATCAGCCGCAGCCAAAGGAGAAAGTGGGATGGATTGAAGGAATGAACGGATCCCATCTGGGGAGGAGGTGGATTTAGAACTGTATAGGTCAGTATAAAACTGAACGAACTGTTCACAAATGTCCTCGGGTCGATATACCTTCAAGCCATCCCCGCAGGTAATGTGCGGGACTACCGTCTGCTGCGTCTCAGTCTTAGCCAGGAAAGCCAAGGCTCTCCCATTTTTGTCGCCATCTGCAAAGACCAGGCGCCTCTGGAATAGCAACCTCTTCTGGGTGTACTCAGTGAGATGCAAGGTAAGTTTCCCCTGTGCCTCGTCCCATGAAATACGGCTCACATCATTAGGATCTGCGATGAAAGCCTGCTCCTTATCTACTACCTCGTTTTCTAGTTTAATTCTGGTGGCGCTTAGCTCTTTTCTGTAAGAAGCAATTGCCTGAATCACTGTACCACGCAGGACAACTTTAAATGCCTCCCACTCCACCAAAGGGTTAGCAGAGCCCTCATTAAGTTCCCAATAATCTTTCATCCCCTGCTGCACCGCCCAAACCACCGGCAGCACCTCAAGCCATTTGCTATTCAGTCTCCATTGCCTTTCAGCAGGTGCAAGCGGCTGTCTCAGAACCACCAACAGGGGGGCATGGTCAGAAATGCCTCTTGGCAAGTATTCCGTGGCTACTAGTGAGGGCAGCAGCTCCCTACTGAGAAATGCTAAATCAATTCGGGAGAGTGCTGCATAGGAAGCCGAATAGCAAGAGTATTGTCGAGTATCAGGGTGCATATATCTCCATCCCTCTGTTAGAGCAAATACCTCTGCCCAGGAATTCAACGCATTAGTATGCGACCCCCCAGGACGAAGCCTATCCATTGTCCGGTCCAACACCGCGTTATAATCTCCAAGTACAATCAGAGGCACCGGAGGCAACGCTGCCACTCGTTTCATAATTTCATCCAACACATCCCTCTGAAAAGGGGGGGGGGGACATATACTCCTATCACCACATACTCAATGCCTCTGATTGCAGCATGAAGGATCACAAAACGTCCCATCATGTCAGTCTGAACAGAGCAGGAACGAAAGGGAAGGGACTTCGCCACCAGAATTGACACACCTCTCGCTCTGGAAGTGAATACCGCATGGTAAGCTGCTCCCACCCAAGGCTTTTTCAACGCTAGGAGCTTCCTCCCCTGCAGATGTGTCTCCTGCAATATCAACATATCGGGGTTATGTTTCTTTATAAAATTAAAGACCAGTGATCTTTTAATTTTATCATTTAGTCCCCTGACATTCCAGGAGACAAACCGACAGATAGCCATTACGGCGGAGTGTCAAAGTTATACCATACGAGGAAAATGCACCACCCAAGCCATCCATACACACAATCACACCCATACATCAAGAATGCAATGAGAACATCCCAACGTGCCCAGAACAGCGGACAAATCCCCCCACCCTGCCCAGATAACCCCAACCTATCCAAGCTTGAATATCCCATGAACAATCTCCTCACTAATAGATCAGGACGGGGAGGCCCGTGCTGCCACCCACCACTCTAGGTAAACTCAAGAACTGAACCTAGGCAGTAGGGCAATACAATTTTAGCACAAACAGCTCCCCATATAAAGTGACCATCCGCAACATAAAATAAGACTCTCAGAACATAAGTCCCATTATACTCAGCCCCTGCGATCGAGCCAGTCAGACGCCTCCTCTGGGGAGGTGAAGAATTTCACCCCTTCACCATCCTGGATTCTGAGACGTGCTGGATACATCATGGCATAAACCAGGCCTTTCTCCCGCAACCGAACTCTCACTGCCGTGAATTGCCTGCGTTGTTTCTGCACCTCTGTAGAAAAGTCCGGGTAGAAGGAAATCCGGACGTTGTCAAAATGAATGTCCTTCATACGACGGGCCGTAGCCAGGATAGCGTCCCTGTCTCTATAATTTAACACTTTAAAGATAAAAGGACGTGGCGGGGCTCCAGGGGGCAGAGGACGGGTAGGAATCCTGTGCGCCCTCTCCACTGCAAACGTCCCCGAGAGGGTAATTGGGTTCAGGAGTTGCTTGATGAGACGCTCCGTAAATTCCTCAGGGGAAGGGCCCTCTGCCCTCTCCGGTAAGCCCATAATCCTAATATTATTTCTCCTGTTTCGATTTTCAGCGTCCTCCACTTTTGCCGCCAGGGTTTTAACTTGGTTTTGCAAATCACGGACCACCGAATCCTCACGTTGGACCGTATCTTCCACCTCTCCCAGCCTCCTCTCCACCTCAGTTGTCCTCTCACGGATCTTATCAATATCATGCCTGAGGAGAGTTAGGTCGGCCTGTACATGATCAATTTTGACCATGAGTGTCGTTTGGCAGTTAGTAATGGCTGCCATGACTTTTGCAAGGTCCACCTCCGGACGTTCAGAAGAAGCCCCAGGGTTGTGGCCATCTGTCTGGCTCATGTTGTCAAGCATCAATTTAGGAGGGATAGCAGGCCCTGAGGTGCCCATTTTTCGGCCCATAAAAACTTCAGCAACCAACGCTTGTGGCTTAATATAAGTGTCGAATCTCTCTCTGCTGAGGATAACGCAGACACAGTGTCCCCAACCAGCGTCACACCGCCCCAGGTGAATCTCTATAATGGCAGAGTAGATGAAAAAGTTCTCTACCTGGGTAACGGCCTACAGGGGGAGAGGTATAGCCGCCTGCAGTGCTGCAGCCAATATGGCGCCCGCAGCGTCCAACGCCCCGGGGTCACAGGTTCGCCGTCCGGCCAAGGAAGGAGTGAAAAGAACCCACCGGATTAAAGTTCCAGATCCCGCTTGGCTTCCGGTGTAGGTAAGTATGGCAGGGAATCCCCTCTCACCGGCTCCCCCACCGATCGATCCGGCAAGCAGGCAGGGATGGCGTCAGGTAGTGCCGTCTGGTAAGTAGGCCCAGTCCCAGGGCTTTTTATCCGGCAGTCACCGCAGGGCACCGGGACAGGTAAAACTTATGGGGGGCACTCACAGAGGCTCACTGAGGGTCTTTAGGCAGAAGTTCAAAGTTTATCAGAGCGGATGGTCAGGATACAAACAGGATAGAATCGGAGCTGAAGCGACCAGCGTCCTCACTCCATGCCGGTCAGGCCACGCCCCCTTGTTTATTTGTTTAGTTAAATTTTTAGGAAGGGAAACGCACATCAAACTAGCCAGGGCCATAAGGAGACATTTGTTGATAGCACTGGTTTTACATTCCTATAGGGTAATATCAGCTATAGGTTTAATAATAGCTCTGGCTCCTGCTCCTCGCTTGTTAATCCTGTATGGGTGTCCGGGCAGCTAAGCGGCTCATAGATGTGGCAAAGGGCATACGTTTGTGGAATCCTCCAGTTGTGAGGAAGGTATATAACCCTAATAACACCCATAGACCAGATTATATCTGCTGGAAAGAAGGGTGTGACGTTCAGACCCAGGGAGCGATCCATCAGTCTATTCAGTTATTACTGGAGGCCCGTGACTGTCAGAGGTTCTTGTGTGGAGTTAACGGGTCCGTACTATTTCCTATGCGAGTTAGCCACCATGTGTCCTGGTAAAGCTTGTCCCTGTATCTTACGTTGCAGCCAATTGGAAGAAACTGATGGTGTGGAAGGAGGTAAGAAGGGCAGGGAGAGCTGGAAAGGAGTTGTTTTCTGGCTGAACGGGATGGAGAGTTGGACTTATGAAGCGATTGAACAATTTCTCGTCCATAGTGGATGAGATGTTCAAAGAAACCGTTGAGGCCGTGAGAGAGATCACCGAGAAACGTCAGTAGAGCGTCCAAAGGAGGGTTTCTGTGAATTAAATGACGGTTATGCCTGGCTAGCAGATACCATTGACAAGGGTCAGGCCCATACTGACATGAGCAGGGCAGAGGCAGAGCTATGACTAGTGAGGGATGGAATCCTTTTTAAAGCTTTGGGAGGTCTTGGGGCTCACTGGTTTTCCATTGGATCCGGGCAAAAGGAAATAGGACATGTACTTATGTTTTTTTGTTTCCATTCCTTCTATATGACAGTGTGATATGTTCCTGATGTCTAATTGACCGAGTTACCGAAGCCCGAATAGACAAGACGCCCTGAAGACCAAACCATGGACCAGATGCAGAGGATTCCAAAGTAGCCGGCGACCAGCACGAAACGCCACTTCCTGAGTCACCTCCCGAAGAAAAGAATCTCCGAGTCAAGATTTGCTTTTAAGCTACATGTCAAGATTGACTTTCTGTTTTCCGGACTTTTCGTAGACAAGATTCAGGACTTTTCGTAGACAAGATTCAGGACTTTTCGTAGACAAGACAGTTTTTTTTCAAAGAAGAACGAGATTCATCAAGGGACACTGGGGAGCATATGACAAAGAGGAGGGACTGTTGTGGAAATTTTATTAGGATGTGTATTTAATATATTGTGTATTGTCATCATGTCTCTCAGTGTCAGGGTAAACCATTGGAGTGGATATCTTTCTGTGTATGTGGAGACACAGCTGCCGGGAGCAGAGGTCTCCTTTGGCGAATGGTCCATGTGCTATGCACTGGGCTGTGGGCCGGGGGAGACTGATGTGTTCAGCAGAGCAGTGTTTTCTTGGCGAATGTATGGACACTGGCTAGGGCCCCCGCGCAAGACGCGGATTTATTGGTTTGGCGTGGATGCATTTATTAAGAGAACAATATATGAAAGGAACGTGCGTTTGTTGTCTCTAGTGCGCCTGATCAGCCGCTGGAGATAATGGCGTTGTCCTGTAAATAAACATGCATGAGGATCATAGTAACTTTATCTGGCATTGATCACTGAGCAAGGCTGGATAAAGTTCGCTCCAGTGGAAATAGGAGATTATTGTATACATCTCAAAGGAACAAATGTACTTAGTGAACAACTCCAAGAATTTGCGAAAGAGTATTTAAACTAGGAAGGGGGGGCAAAAGAGTGAAAATAAGAGTCCAATTGCCCCCCGAAACAATGCCAGAACAGGTCAGAAGCACAGAGGTTAAGAAATGATAAGCTCAGAGTCCTGTCTACAAATGCTCGCAGTTTAGGTAAAAAAATCAATGAACTTGGGTCAATAATGGCATCTGAGAATGTAGATTTAGTGGCTGTTACGGAGACATGGTTTAATGAAAGAAATGACTGGGACATAACCATACCAGGGTACTCTTTATACAGAAGAGACAGAGAAGGCAAGAAAGGAGGAGGAGTGGCCCTGTATGTGAAAGATAGCATTAAATCTAACCTAATACAAGTTGGTGAGGCCAACATAGAGTCAGTTTGGGTTACGTTGCAGTTTGCTAACCATGCAGTAACTCGTGTAGGTGTGATATATAGACCACCTGGTCAAGTTAAAGAACTAGATGATCTACTAGTTGAAGAAATAGCTAAAATGACAATGAAAGGAGAAGTTATCATTATGGGAGATTTCAATCTTCCAGATATAAACTGGAAAACCAAAATAGCAAGTTCTACCAGGAGTACAGATATTCTAAATTCCCTACTGGGGTTATCTCTACAACAAGTGGTTGAGGAGCCAACCCGGAGGGAGGCCATTTTGGATTTGGTATTCACAAATGGGGATTCGGTATATGATGTCATTGTAGGCGAAACCTTGGGATCTAGTGATCACCAGTCAGTGTGGTTTAATATAAGAACTGTGAAAGAGTCCCACCACACTAAAACAAAAGTTTTAGATTTTAGAAAAACAGACTTTTCAAAAATGAAATTAGTCATAAATGAGTCCTTATCAGACTGGAACGGATTACATGGAGTCCAGGAGAAATGGGACTACTTAAAAGGTGCATTATTAAAGGCAACAGAAAATTGCATTAGACTTGTCAGTAAGAGCAAAAAAAGGAAGAGACCACTGTGGTACTCAGCAGAAGTGGCCCAAATCATTAAAAATAAAAAGCTAGCATTTTGTAATTATAAAAAAAACCAGAGCAATGAAGATAAGAGCAATGAAGATAAGGAAATCTACAAGATTAGGCAGAAAGAGGCCAAGCAAGTTATAAGAACTTCTAAAGCGCAGGCAGAAGAAAAACTAGCTCAGTCTATGAAAAAAGGGGATAAGACATTCTTCAGATATATAAATGAAAAAAGGAAATTAAAACAAGGAATAACTAAATTAAAAACAAAGGACGGAAGGTATGTAGAAGAGAATAAAGGGCTAGCCGACTGCCTTAATGAATACTTCTGTTCAGTTTTTACAAAAGAAAAAGGAGAAGGACCTCCACTAGAAAGGATGACTAATAAATCGTTTGATGCATGTATCTTTACAGAGGAAGAAGTTCTAAGTTTGCTGTCTAAGGTGAAGACAAATAAGTCACAGGGGCCTGATGAGATACACCCAAAATTATTAAAAGAGCTTAGTGGTGAGCTGGCAAAACCGTTAACAGATTTATTTAACCAATCATTAGTAACAGGAGTCGTCCCGGAAGATTGGAAATTGGCAAATGTCGTGCCCATTCACAAGAAAGGTAGAAGGAAGGAATCGAGCAACTATAGACCAGTGAGTCTGACATCAATAGTAGGCAAATTAATGGAAACCCTATTAAAGGATAGGATTGTAGAATCCCATGGATTGCAAGATGAAAAACAACATGGGTTTACTTCAGGGAGATCATGTCAAACAAATCTTATAGATTTTTTTGACTGGGTGACTAAAATAATAGACGGTGGAGGTGCAGTAGACATCGCATATCTAGATTTTAGTAAGGCTTTTGACACTGTCCCACATAGAAGACTTATCAATAAACTTCAGTCATTGAGCATGGACTCCCATATTGTTGAGTGGATTAGGCAGTGGCTGAGTGACAGACAACAGAGGGTTGTAGTCAATGGAGAACAATGGAGAACATTCAAAACAAGGTCATGTTACCAGTGGGGTTCCACAGGGATCTGTACTGGGACCAATTTTGTTTAATATCTTCATAAGTGATATTGCAAAAGGCCTCGATGGTAAGGTTTGTCTTTTTGCTGATGACACAAAGATATGTAACAGGGTTGATGTTCCTGGAGGGAAACGCCAAATGGAAAAGGATTTAGGAAAACTAGAAGAATGGTCAGAACTCTGGAAACTGAAATTTAATGTGGATAAGTGCAAGATAATGCACCTGGGGCGTAAAAACCCAAGGGCAGAATATAGAATATTTGACACAGTCCTGACCTCAGTATCTGAGGAAAGGGATTTAGGAGTAATTATTTCAAAAGACTTAAAGGTGGGAAGACAATGTAATAGAGCAGCACGAAATGCCAGCAGAATGCTTGGATGTATAGGGAGAGGTATAAGCAGTAGAAAGAGTGAAGTGCTTATGCCGCTGTACAGAACACTGGTGAGACCTCACTTGGAGTATTGTGCGCAGTACTGGAGGCCATATCTCCAGAAGGATATAGATACTCTAGAGAGAGTTCAGAGAAGAGCTACTAAACTTACCAGGAAAGGTTAAAGGACCTTAATATGTATAGCTTGGAAGAAAGAAGAGACAGAGGGGATATGATAGAAACTTTTAAATACATAAAGGGAATCAACTCGGTAAAGGAGGAGAGCATATTTAAAAGAAGAAAAACTACCACAAGAGGACACAGTTTTAAATTAGAGGGGCAAAGGTTTAAAAGTAATATAAGGAAGTATTACTTTACTGAGAGAGTAGTGGATGCATGGAATAGCCTTCCTGCAGAAGTGGTAGCTGCAAATACAGTGAAGGGGTTTAAGCATGCATGGGATAGGCATAAGGCTATCCTTCATATAAGATAGGGCCAGGGACTATTCATAGGATTCAGATATATTGGGCAGACTAGATGGGCCAAATGGTTCTTATCTGCCGACACATTCTATGTTTCTATGTGTTTGTTAGCTGGCTATGTTATTTTAAATGATGGTGGTTTCTTATCTTCCTGTGTCATCACTTCCTGCATCCTTGTTACATGAGGTAAGTGGTCGGGTGACGGGTCGGCCCCTTTTCTATTGTTACACCTTTTGTGAGTAAGAAATAAAAGTGAACAGACTGGGCAGATGCTGGGGAGTGCTCAGCAAAACTGAACATGTTAACACCTTCGTCTGTGTCGTGAAGAGATTTACCTTTCCTTACACAAAGTCTGATGCGAGCGGATTTCTACTATAAATATTTCTATTACATACCCGTTCCTTTTGAGGGCCCAGGCAACTGTCTGTTGGCCATAGTGTACATTAACTGAATCAGTAATGTAAGGGATGAAGTATGAATGGCGCAGCAGATGAAATGGATAAATGCGTCTATAGACTGCCTGTTTACAGTCTGATACACAGTAAGTCTATGTATAACAGAACAGATTAAGTATTGATGGTGCAGCAGATGAACTAGATAAACGCACCTATATATTAGACCATTTGATGGCAATGAGTCTGATGCACAGTAAGTCTGTGTATAAATGAACAGATTAAGTATATAAAAATCCTATGGGTGGATGTTTATCTCTGAATGGATGTTTTGGAACTGCTGCCAAGCGGGGGGCGCGCTGTCAGGGCACCCCAGAGAGAAGGCATCTCAGGTGTCCCTGCCTTCTAGATCGCTGTATACACAGCGCTCAACGCGCTATGCTCTTCTTGTTCCGGCCCGGTGGTCATGTGACCAGCGGAGGCCGGGAAAGTGTAGGAGATGTCGGGTCTTCCATAGACCTCGATCAGCCCTGCGATGTATCTGTACGTGTTTTGTTCTCTAAGATAACGCCACATTCTGGTTTTCAGAGTTCTATTAAAACGATCAACTAACGACGCCTTAACTGCGTTTGAAGTTAAAAAATGATGTATTTTATAGGCGTCACAAAGCCTCATAGGCTTGTTGATAAACTCACGACCCCGATCAGTCTGTAGTTTCCTAGGGGTCCGGCCGCTTAACTTAAAAATGACACGTTAAAAAAAGCCCACACATAGAGGGCGTGGTCGGAAGCCGATGGTGCAGGACGGCTGAAAGCTGAGCTCTGTGCCGACAAGCTCCATAAAGCCTGGAATTCGCATCCCCCTCATTGCCATGGGGAAGAAGAAGACAGGGAAGCTGCCCAACCAAAATACAAACTCCCTGGAACTTCCAGCATCCCTGACTATGGAACAGAGAGGAACTCTGTCCCAAGATGGCACCTTCCCGCCATGCCGCACAGCTTAGAAGCGGGACTGCCTTTACCTCCCAGCAGGCGCCCATGTCGCTCCCCGCGTGCAGCGGAGCACGGAATACACTTCAGCCGCGCCCCTTTTCAGTGGAGAACAGAGTTCCTTCACCAGATATAGAGGGGGAGGGGCATGGATCCCACATAGCAATGCTGCAGTCTCCTTCACCCTATGCTAGGAGTATTCTCCAGGGCCAACTTCTAAATCCCCATGTGCTTACTCAGCCGGCAGCTGCATTACCATTGCTGCAAGTGGGGTCTTTAACCCCTCCTGTGCTGAACATGTCAGTGGACACTAATATTGTACAGGGACACATGTCCTCTCAGGGGAAGACGCCAGGGACAGCTCTCCCTTCAGGGGCTCTACCACCCCATATCATTTCTGGCTTTGAGATATCCCAGCAGGAGTCAGCTCCGTTGCCACGGCGAGCTCCCAAGACCGCGAGGTCAACAGATCCCATACCTGTACAGATGCCCTTACCTCAACCAGCAGACTGTATGGATATTCTGCAGATCTTACGGTATCGGTCTCCTTCTAGATGCAGGTCGTCTTCAACCTCCAGTTCTGCAGCCCCCCCCCCCCCCCCCGGGTCGCCCCCTTTCGGATTGGTGGTCCCACCTGCAACAGCTTCCAACAAAACAGGACTTTAAAGCCCTTTTATCAGAAGTTAAGGAGGCACTTAAAGCTGAGGTAGCGGCTATCAGACATGACGTCCAAAGTATAGGACTTCGCCTCAACCAGCTGGAAGAAGACCACAATGTGGCTAGATCAGAGATACACCATGTCCAAGACTGCACTACCAAATATTCCACTCTTCTGCGAGACCTGCAAAGAGATGTCGAAGACCTAGATAATAGAGCTAGAAGTCATAATAGAAGGGTGAGGGGGGTCCCCGAAACCCAAGAAAATGAAGATGTTCCTGTAATACATCAACTTTTCAACACTATTCTTGAGTGCCCAACTTCCCACCCCATCAGAATGGATCGGGCCCATAGGACTCTCCGCCCTTAACCTATGGGTGGACCCCCACCGGACATAATATGCTACTTCAATGACTTTCTATTGAAAGAAGACATAATGTCTAAAGCCCGGTCCGTGCGCAGCCTAGATTTCAAAGGCTCACAAGTTTCCATATTTCAAGACTTATCTTGGATAACTCTCCAGAAACGCAAAGCATTGAAACCACTACTCGACGTGATTTGCCAGAACGCTATTCCATATTGGTGGGGGTTCCCCTTCAACCTTTCAGCGAAGAACGGATCTACAGTGGTTTTGCGCTCACCTGAGGACCTACGGGACTTCTGCACGCATCTGGGCATCCAATCTCCATCTCCAGACCTCCTTCCGCTTCCACCTACCTGGTCTACGGTTGCCTTCCGCAAGCGACATACACAGCCGCCATCGACAGTAACCCGTTGAGGACTTTGTTCGGGTCTGATGGTGGTCCAGACGCTCCACATAACAGTTGGACTGTTACGTGAGTATTTGTTTTTTCTTCTTTTTTCCCTATAGATGCTGCTATAACCGCACCTTACTTTCATAATGTTGAGAGCTTACATTTCTATTTCATATTATAGAGTCTTGCTAGACACGGCTCCCGTTGATAGTTTCTTCTGATAGTATTTGATACTGCTCTCCCGCCATGTTCCCAATGAGAGTCCTATTATTAGTCTTTGGCCTAATTTTAGTCCGGGGCCTTAGTCTAGGACTCCAAAAGGAACCATATGTTGTACTACTTGGTTCTAATGTTTCTCAGAATTCCTTGTTTATTGTTCGGAACTCCTTTTTGACTGTACTACTTAACAGTGGTTTAATTATTGATGTTTTTCTTTTATTTATTTTTTTAATTTCTCTTCTCATGATGTATTCTAGTTTCTGCCTTTGTCTCTCCTTCGTCCCCCAGAGATACCCTTCAATCTTAAAGCGAGTAGCGGTGGTGGTGCTGAGCAGCATGGAGATGGACCTGTTGGGACCCAGAATGCCTGGTAGTCATCACACACCCCTACTTCATTCGCAGTTCAGGTCATGTGTATTTCAACATGGTTAGGTTTTTGTCTCTGAATGTCAGGGGGCTGAACTCACCCTTCAAGCGGAGTCTCGCTCTTCAGGAAATGTGTAGGTCTAGGGCTGAGATAATTTTTCTCCAAGAGACGCACTTATCAGGAACGGGGTCGCTGGTGTTTGCTAAACACTGATTCCCCATATCCTACATGGTGAATGCCCCGACTAAAACAGCTGGAGTCGCCATATTAGTAGCTAGGATGTGCCCTCTTCAGATTGAGAAGATGGAGGTTGATGCCCAGGGCCATTACCTCATTCTTTATGGCACCTTGTATGGCATGAAGGTAACTTTATGTAATATATACTTTATGTAATATATAATCAGATTTATTTTCTTTCCCCTGTCTTTTCAATCTTGGGGACGTATCAGAATTCTGCCTTAATACTAGGGGATGACTTCAATGTCCACTTCTCTGACATGGCCGACAGACTGGCGATACATTCCTCTCCTCCTTCTCAAGCTTCCTCTCGCTTAACTAGACAATTCCGTAAACTTCTACATGCCCATTCCCTACATGACTTGTGGAAAATTAATAACCCCCACCGCGCGACAATATTCCTTTTTCTCCCACCCACACCAAACGCATACGACAATTGATTTTCTTTCATTGGGAATATATTGACCCTCTGAACGCTGTTTTCGGCTACACTGGGCCCCATCACTTGGTCGGATCATGCCCTTTGAGTGTAGATTTGAATTGTGAGACTCCGCCTTCGAAACGCACCCACTGGCATTTAAATGAAACTCTACTGTCTAATGTAGCTTCCAGGGAGGAAATGAAAACTCACTTAATCAATTACTTCCAGATTAATGAACCCTCGGTATCCTTACTTGGATCATTGTGGGAAGCCCATAAGGCAGTATTTCGGGGATGTTGCATCTCAACAGCTTCTAGGAACAAAAAAGACAGAGGTAGTCATTATTGAAAGTGCCTATCTGAATTACATCAGGCAGAACGAGACCTAGCTGCTAGACCATCAAAACTCCTTTTAAGGGAGATTTTAGATCTCAGGAGCCAACTCAAAATAATCTCACTAAATAAAACAGAGAAGCTGGTGAGATACTCTAAACAGCGTTTTTTCGAATTCAGCAATAAACCCAACACATTACTGGCAAAACAACTATGGGATCGGGAAACTACAACAACCCCACAGGGTATAAAGGACTCGTCGGGTACTTAATATTTTGACCCAGAGAAAATAGCAGCCATTTTCTGATCGTAATTTACTACTTTGTACTCCCTCCCTTCGGAACTCCCTACTGATCCTGATATCAGGGCCCAGATGTTAGATAAATATGTGTCTGACTGCACTTTGCCCACCCTATCTCCAGAGGCTCTTGCGGACCTTAATCAGCAGATCGTACCAGAGGAACTGAAGGGCGTAATAAAGGATATGCCGGGAAACAAAGTGCCGGGACCTGATGGTCTCACATATCAATATTATAAAACATATATTGAGACTTTACTCCCACATATGGTCTCCCTATTAAACTCCTTTTTAGCAGGAGAACCAATTCCGCAAACTATGCTTCACTCTTCTATTACAGTCATACCTAAACCAGGAAAAGATCCCTCAGAATGTGCTAGCTATTGTCCAATTAGTTTGCTAAATTCAGATCTTAAGATTTTTACCAAACTACTTGCGAATCGATTAAGCTACTGGCTCCCTCAGCTGATTCACAAAGATCAGGTAGGGTTTGTCCAATTCCGCCAGGCAGGGGATAATACACGGTGGGTGATAGACCTGATTGATGCGGTTAATACGGAGTTAACTGAAGCCTTACTCCTTAGCCTTGATGCGGAAAAGGCCTTTGACCGTCTTAGCTGGTCTTTTATGTTTCACACTCTGCAGAGATTTGGGTTTACAGGTCCATTTCTGCAAGCACTTAGAGGACTCTATTCGGCTCCTATGGCACATATCTATTTACCCCATGCCTGCTCCTTGGTGTTCCCTATTAAAAATGGGACCAGACAGGGCTGTCCCTTCTCCCCACTTCTTTATATACTGAGTATTGAGCCCCTGGCCTCTCGGATCCGGACAAACCCAGACGTCACAGGCATTAAAATACGGGACAGGTCCTTCACCATTTCCCTATTTGCAGACGATGTCCTTTTAACGTTAACTAACCCAATTATCTCGCTCCCGAACGTACACGCCACTATTGCTACATATAGTAGGCTATCAGGTTATAAAATAAATAATACAAAGACGAAAGCGTTACCCTTAACCTGTTCTGGACATAGGGCGTACAGGTACACTATGATGTGCCGGTACTTAAGGACACAGGGCGTACCTGTACGTCCTATGTATTTCTGATCACCACCGCGCGGCGGGCGGTGATCGGAACTGAGTGCCTTCTCAAATCATTGAGCAGGCACCCGGGGACAATGCGCCGGGGGGGTCCTGTGACCCCCCCGTGTAGGCGATCGCAGCAAACCACAGGTCAATTCAGACCTGCGGTTTGCTGCGTTTCCGAGTTATTCGGTCTCTGGGGACCCGATAACCTGGAACAGGATGGTGATCGGTGGTGTGATAATACACCACCAATCACCATCCTGCGATCCTGAGAGGTGATGGTGACATCACCTCTCAGGATCGCCTCTCATTGGTCGGCTGCAGGGGCGAGGAGTTCAAATTACTGCAGCGCTCCTCTCCTCCTCCTTTTCAGTCCGGGAGCCGAGGAGAGACGAGCTCTGCACGTCGGATCTCAGAGCCAGCACCCCCATCTGTGCAGGGATCGTCAGCAAGCACCCCCATCTGTGCACCCAGGTATTTAGGGAAAGGTTAGGTTAGGCATGGATATTCAGGGAAAGTTAGTGGAAGAAAAAAAAACGTTTTTGATTGCATCACCCTAAATCGGGAGTCTGGGGTCCACAGCACAGCTGTGTGACCCTAGACCCCCCAGGGGTGCTGAAGCTTGCCCCCTGCCCTCCCCCCCAAACTTTTTTGGGGGCGCAACCTTTTTTTTTTTTTTGTGCGTACGCTGACTGTGGCCGGCACTCTTAGCGTCCGTCCACTGTTGGCGCATCGCACACCCCACCGCTGATCAACTTCGGACGATTGATTAGCAATTTTAAATTTTTAAATTTTTTAAAATTTATTTTTGTCCTTTAGGTTTAGGGTAAGTTCGCGAACACCCATGCCCCTCACACACACACACACACACCAAATAAAGTTTATCACGCACGCACACACACATGCACACACACAGTCACCTATGGCCCGCCGGATGTTCTCGGCCGAGGAGGCATACGCCCAGCTTGGAGAGATGATGATGAGCCCCCAAGGCCCCAGGCAGAGCAAGGGGACCGCCATGCTAGGGTCCCTGTGGCCCACACTAGTACAAGCAGCTCTGGGGCTTGTACTAGTTTTCCGGCCCACCAGTTAAATCCACCGGAGCCCCTTGCCGGTGAACTTGTCTGGTATACCCCATAGCGTTTTGAGCCTGTGATTCCTGATTTTGTAGGCCAACCAGGAATCCAGATTTCCACAGTGGGCTTCACTGGATACGACTGCTTTAGTCTTTTTTTCAGTGACCACTTTGTAAATCTAATGGTGGAGCAAACAAACCTGTACGCCCAACAGTTGGTTGCTCAACACCCGGGCTCCGGGTGCAGCCGAGATGAGGACGTTTTGGGGCCTCGTGCTGCACATGGGAAAAGAAAGAAACCTAGTGTCAGGCATTACTGGAGTGGGGACGTCCTCTACCAGACCCCACTTTACAGTACGACCATGACACGCTCCCGGTTTGAGGCCATCCAGAAATGCCTGCATTATGCAGATAATGCAGCATGTCCCCCCCCGAGGTGATCCTGCCTATGACCGCCTGTACAAAATCAGGCCGTTCATCGATCACTTTGGGGCCAAATTTGTACAGGCCTATGTACCTGGAAGGGAGGTCGCGGTTGATGAGTCTCTCATTGCTTTCAAGGGGAGACTCATTTTCCGCCAGTATGTTCCCTCAAAGCGGACGAGGTATGGCTGTACAAACTTTGTGAGAGTACCTCAGGGTACACTTGCAAGTTTTGTGTGTGCGAGGGGCGAGATTCCCGTATTGAACCCCCAGAATGTGCCCCCACTCTGGGTGTTAGTGGGAAACTTGCGTGGGACCTTATGCACCCACTGCTAGATAAAGGTTACCATCTGTACGTGGATAACTTTTATACTAGTATCCCCTTGTTCCAGTCCCTCGCCGCTTGGTACGCCCTGATGTCCACAGGGGTGCGACCCGTGCCCTTACCAGTGGAAACCTGTTGCTGGTCAGATATAAGGACAAGAGGGATGTCCTTGTACTGTTCACAATTCACGGTAACGGCATCACCCCTGTCCCTGTGTGAGGTACTGCGGCAACGGTCCTCAAGCCCGATTGTATCGTCGACTACAATCGGTATATGAGAGGAATTTATCTCTCTGATCAAGTCCTCAAGCCATATAATGCCATGCGCAAAACCCGGGCATGGTACAAAAAAGTTGCGGTCTACTTGGTACAGGTTGCCTTGAACAAATCTTTTGTGCTGTCCCAGAGCGCTAGCAACACAAGGACATTTCTTCAGTTCTATGAGGCATTTCTCATAGCCCTGATCTTTTCTGACCGGGAAAGAGCAGGCCGGAGTACCTCGGGAACTGGAGGCGCCCGGATCGTCCCTGGCCAACACTTTCCAGGTGTGGTCCCCCATACTGGAAAAAAGGGACAGACCCCCAAAAAGTGCAGAGTTAGTCACAGGAGGGGGATACGGAAGGACACCACTACTCATCAGGGCCTCTGCATTGACGGTTGCTTCAGGGAGTACCACACTTCCATGGAGTACTAAATTTAACCCTATTTGCAGACTCTATACTGACAGGGAATGTCCCACAGGATTGGCGCGTGGCATATGTGGTGCCAATATTCAAAAAGGGGCCAAAAACAGAGCCTGGAAACTATAGGCCGGTAAGTTTAACATCTGTTGTGGGTAAACTGTTTGAAGGTTTTCTGAGAGATGCTATATTAGAGCATCTCAACGGAAATAAGCAAATAACACCATATCAGCATGGCTTCGTGAGGGATCGGTCATGTCAGACTAATTTAATCAGTTTCCATGAGGAGGTAAGTTCTAGACTTGACAGCGGCGAATCAATGGATGTCGTATATCTGGACTTCTCCAAAGCATTTGACACTTTACCACATAAAAGGTTAGTATATAAAATGAGAATGCTCGGACTGGGAGAAAACATCTGTATGTGGGTAAGTAACTGGCTGAGGTATAGAAAACAGAGGGGGGTTATTAATGGTACACACTCAGATTGGGTCACTGTCACTAGTGGAGTACCTCAGGGGTCAGTACTGGAGGGGTCACTGTCACTAGTGGGGTACCACAGGGGTCAGTATTGGGCCCTATTCTCTTCAATATATTTATTAATGATCTTGTAGAAGGCTTGCATAGTAAAGTATCAATTTTCGCAGATGACACTAAACTGTGTAAAGTAATTTACACTGATGAGGACAGTATACTACAGAGGACCGTATACTGTATATATACTACAGAGGACAGTATACTGTATATATACTACAGAGGACAGTATACTGTATATATACTACAGAGGACAGTATACTACTACAGAGGGATCTGGATAGATTGGAGGCTTGGGCAGATAAGTGGCAGATGAGGTTTAACACTGATAAATGTAAAGTTATGCACATGGGAAGGAAAAATGCAAGTCACCCGTACATACTAAATGGTAAAACACTCGGTAACACTGACATGGAAAAGGATCTAGGAATTTTAATAAACAGCAAACTAAGCAGCAAAAACCAGTGTCAGGCAGCTGCTGCCAAGGCCAACAAGATAATGGGTTGCATCAGAAGGGGCATAGATTCCCGTGATATGAACATAGTCCTACCACTTTACAAATCGCTAGTCAGACCACACATGGAGTACTGTGTACAGTTCTGGGCTGCCGGAAACAAGGCAGACATAGCAGAGCTGGAGAGGGTTCAGAGGAGGGCAACTAAAGTAATAACTGGAATGGGGCAACTACAGTACCCTGAAAGATTATCAAAATTAGGGTTATTCACTTTAGAAAAAAGACGACTGAGGGGAGATCTAATTAATATGTATAAATATATCAGGGGTCAGTACAGAGATCTATCCCATCAGCTATTTATCCCCAGGACTGTGACTGTGACGAGGGGACATCCTCTGCGTCTGGAGGAAAGAAGGTTTGTACACAAACATAGAAGAGGATTCTTTACGGTAAGAGCAGTGAGACTATGGAACTCTCTGCCTGAGAAGGTGGTGATGGTGAGTACAATAAAGGAATTCAAGAGGGGCCTGGACGTATTTCTGGAGCTTAATAATATTACAGGCTATAGCTACTAGAGAGGGGTCGTTGATCCAGGGAGTTATTCTGATTGCATGATTGGAGTCGGGAAGGAATTTTTTATTCCCCTTAAGTGGAGAAAATTGGCTTCTACCTCACAGGGTTTTTTGCCTTCCTCTGGATCAACTTGCAGGATAACAGGCCGAACTGGATGGACAAATGTCTTTTTTTGGCCTTATGTACTATGTTACTATATTACTATATCCCAATTTAGCCACTGACAATCGGATAAAAAAACTATGGTTCTCAGACTTGAGACACTAAAAGTAAAATAAAATAAAAATATATATATTATTTAGTAAAACTAAAATAAATAAAAAAAAGTAGACATATTAGGTAATGAGCCCCTACCTAAGATAATCGGCAAAAAAAAATTGAATAAAAAAAAGACTCAGACTATGGAGATACTAAAATGTTATTTTTTTTGTTTATAAAAAGATAATATAGTGTAAAACATAAATACATTTTAAAAACGTAGACATATTAGGTATCGCCGCGACCGTAAGAATCTGCTCTATAAAAATACCTCATGACCTAACCCTTCAGATGAACACGGTCCAAAAAATAAAATAAAAACGATGCAAAAAAAGTTTTTTTTTGTCATCTTACATCACAAAAATTGTAATAGCAAGCGATCAAAAAGTCATATGCCCCCCAAAATAGTGCCAATAAAACCGTCCTCTCATCCCGCTAATCGGCTAAAAACAAAAAAATAAATACTCTTAGACTATGGAGATACTAAAATGTTTTTTTTTGTTTATAAAAGGATAATATAGTGTAAGAATCTGCTCTATGAAAATACCCCATGACCTAACCCCTCAGATGAACACGGTCAAAAAAATTAAATAAAAACGGTGCCAAAACAGCAATTTTTGGGTAAATTTTCCATTTTAATCAGTTTTTTTCCAGTAACAAAGCAAGGGTTAACAGCCAAACAAAACGTAATATTTATTACCCTGATTTTGCAGTTTACAGAAACACCACATATGTGGTCGTAAACTGCTGTATGACCAAACGGTTGGTTTCTGGAAGGCAGATTTTGATGGCCATTTTTTTTTTTTGGGACCATGTCCCATTTGAAGCCCCCCTGATACACTTCATCTGAGAAACTACACCCCTCAAGGTATTCAAAACTGATTTTACAAACTTTATTAACCCTTTAGGTGTTCCTCAACAGTTTGTGGCAAATGGAGATGAAATTTCAGAATTTCTATTTTTGGTAACCTTGCCTCACAAAAATATAATATAGATAAACCAAAAATCATATGTATCCTAAAAATAGTCCTAACAAAACTGCCACCTTATCCCGTAGTTTCCAAAATGGGGTCACTTTTATTGAGTTTCTACTCTAGGGGTGCATCAGGGGGGCTTCAAATGGGACATGGTGTAAATAAACCAGTCCAGCAAAATCTGCCTTCCAAAAACCACATGGTGCACCTTTCCCTCTACGCCCTACTGTGTGCCCGTACAGTAGTTTACGGCCACATATGGGGAGTTTCTGCAAACTACAGAATCGGGGCAATAAATATAGAGTTTTGTTTGGCTGTTAACCCTTGCTTTGTTATTGAAAAAATTGATTAAAATGGAAAATTTGCCCAAAAATTTTAATTCTCAAATTTCATCTCCATTTGCCAATAACCCTTGTGCAACACCTAAAGGGTTAACAAAGTTTGTAAAATCAGTTTTGAATACCTTGAGGGGTGTAGTTTCTTAGATGGGGTCACTTTTATGCAGTTTCTACTTTAGGGGTGCATCAAGGGGGCTTTAAATGGGACATGGCATAAATAAACCAGTCCAGCAATATCTGCCTTCCAAAAACCAACACGGCACACCTTTGCTTCTACGCCCTACTGTGTGCCCGTACAGTAGTTTACGGCCACATATGGGGTGTTTCTACAAACTAAAGAATCAGGGCAATAAATATTGAGTTTTGTTTGGCTGTTAACCCTTGCTTTGTTACTGGAAAAAATGGATTAAAATGGAAAATTTGCCCAAAAATCTAAATTCTGAAATTTAATCTCCATTTGCCATTAACTCTTGTAAAATCCGTTTTGAATACCTTGAGAGGTGTAGTTTCTAGAATGGGGTAATTTTTGGGTGGTTTCTATCATGTAAGCCTCACAAAGTGACTTCAAACCTGAACTGGTCCCTACAAATTGGGTTTTTGAAAATTTCTGAAAAATTTCAAGATTTGCTTCTAAATTTCTAAGCCTTGTAACGTCCCCAAAAACTAAAATGTAATTCCCAAAATGATCCAAACATGAAGTAGACATATAGGAAATGTAAAGTAATAACTATTTTTGTAGGTATTACTCTGTATTATAGAAGTAGAGAAATTGAAACTTGGAAATTTGCTAATTTTTCCCAAATTTTGGTAAATTTGGTATTTTTTAATAAATAAGAATGACATTTTTTTACTTCATTTTACCAGTGTCATAAAGTACAATATGTGACGAAAAAACAATCTCAGAATGGCCTGGATAAGTCAAAGCGTTTTAAAGTTATCCCCACATAAAGTGACACAGGTCAGATTTGCAAAAAAATTGCCTGGTCCTTAAGGTGAAAATGAGCCCGATCCCTAAGGCTGGTTTCACACGGGCGTTGCGGGAAAAGATGCGGGTGCGTTGCGGGAACATGCGCGATTTTTCCGCGTAAGTGCAAAACATTGTAATGCGTTTTGCACGCACATGAGAAAAATCAGCATGTTTAAGGGAAAATAATACAATCTACAGAACACCTAACCCAAACCCGAACTTCTGTGAAGAAGTTCGGGTTTGGGTTAGGTGTTCTGTAGATTGTATTATTTTCCCTTATAACATGGTAATAAAGGAAAATAATAGCATTCTGAATACAGAATGCATAGTACAACTGGGCTGGAGGGGTTAAAAAAAAAATAACACTGCGCTCATCACATGGTCCATCACATGATCTTTTACCATGGTGATGGATCATGTGACGGGCCATGTTATGAGCGCAGTGACGTCATCACAGGTCCTTTACCCAGGTCCTGAAGAAAGAAGACAGAAGAGAAGCCGGGCTGCGCGAACAAGTGGATTAAGGTGAGTTAAATTATTATTTATTTATTTTTTAACCCCTCCAGTCCTATTGTACTATGCATTCTGTATTCAGAATGCTATTATTTTCCCTTATAACCATGTTATAAGGGAAAATAATAATGATCGGGTCTCCATCCCGATCGTCTCCTAGCAACCATAAGTGAAAATCGCACCGCATCCGCACTTGTTTGCGGATGCTTGCGATTTTCACACAGTCCCATTCACTTCTATGGGGCCTGCGTTGCGTGAAGAACGCACAATATAGAGCATGCTGCCATTTTCACGCAACGCACAAGTGATACGTGAAAATCACTGCTCATGTGCACAGCCCCAAAGAAATGAATGAGTCCGGATTCAGTGCGGGTGCAATGCGTTCAACTCACGTGTGAAAAGGCCAAAGGGGTTAAATATTCCCCCATAAACTCTGTCAGCAATACAGCACTCCTAAATACGCCTGGTAAAACCGTTCTGTAAAATACTTGGGAGGTCATATTACCCCTACCTACCCTGCCTTATATGGAGCTAACTTCCCGCCGGTCATAGCCAATATTAATACGCTCCTCAATAAGTGGAGACCCCTGCATATATCTTTACTGGGTCGTATAGCAGCAGTCAAGATGTCGATCTTACCCAAATTGCTATACTTGTTTGAAACGCTCCCAGAGTATCGGCGGGAACTTTGCGCCAAATTCAATCTGCCTTCCTAACTTTTGTATGGCACAACAAATGACACCGTATTGCTAAAACGGTCCTGACCTTAAAAAAGTCTCAGGGCAGCCACTCCCTACCAGATATAGCCCTCTACTACCATGCCACACATCTCAGACATTTAGCCTCCTGGACTACATTCAATTCCTTTAATAAATGGACAGAGATAGAGAGTCTCTGGTTAGCCTCGATACATATGGGAGCTATGATCTGGGGCCATCCAGCGGACATTACTCCTAAGAGACTGCTAGGCCTTATGACATTTACTAAAAGCCTATGGTTGACCTGCAAGATTAAATTTGGCCTCTCTACATTACACTTATCTCTTACCCTATTTTTATTTACCCCACACCTGGGCAATAGTAGTGAATCAACTAAGGCGGGCCCCTGGATCAGAAGTGGACTTTTTCGTGTTCATGACGTACGAAATCCCCTAACGAACCGTCTTGTCTTTTACAGATTTACAAAATAAATATGATCTACCCCCCTCCTCTAATTATCACTACCACCAAATAGCCCATTTCTGCCACTCGTCCATCAACTCGAGATCACTACCCCCTCTTAACTCATTTGAGAAACTATGTGTCCGAGGCCCATCAGTCAGAGGTCTCATTTCAGATATATACGATCTGCTTATCACCCAGACTTGCTTACTAGGGGGAAAACACTTGTATATGCTGAAATGGGAAAAGTGGCTAGATAAGGAAGTCCCATTGAACCTTTGGAAGGTGGTGTGGTCCAGGGCTTTTACTAGTTCATCCTGCATAACTTATAAAGAAACTCAACTGAAATTACTGATGCACTGGTACCATACCCCAGAGGTGCTACACGCCTTAAACAGGAGTATCCCTAATGTCTGTTGGACATGCTCAGCCAATGGTGCTTTCATATACCATATATTCTGGATGTGCCCTTTAGTTGTGCCCTTCTGGAGGATGGTAGCCTCTGTGCTGCAGGACGTTCTGGGCCGTCCGGTGAGGTTAGAGCCCCTTACATACCTATTGAATGTCCCACCTAGGGATGTGGGAGGTCACATCTCCAGGCTGCTCTTGCATCTTCTCACTGCGGCAAAAGGTTTGATTGCCCTCTTTTGGAAAAGAACCACTCCTCCATCTAAGGCTTCATGCACACGGCCGTATTTTTTGCGGTCCGCAAAACGGATTTCCGTTGTTCCGTGACCGTTTTTTCGTCCGTGGGTCATCCTTGATTTTTGGAGGATCCACGGACATGAAAAAAAAGTTGTTTTGGTGTCCGCCTGGCCGTGCGGAGCCAAACGGATCCGTCCTGACTTACAATGCAAGTCAATGGGGACGGATCCGTTTGACGTTGACACAATATGGTGCAATTGCAAACGGATCCGTCCCCATTGACTTTCAATGTAAAGTCAGGAGTCCCTATTATACCATCGGATCTGAGTTTTCTCCATTCCGATGGTATATTTTAACTTGAAGCGTCCCCATCACCATGGGAACGCCTCTATGTTAGAATATACCATCGGATTTGAGTTCGATCGTGACAGTATATTCTAACACAGAGGCGTTCCCATGGTGATGGGGACGCTTCAGGTTAGAATATACTAAAAGAACTGTGTACATGACTGCCCCCTGCTGCCTGGCAGGTGCTGCCAGGCAGCAGGGGGCAGAGCCCCCTCTCCCCCCCTGTATTTAACTCATTGGTGGCCAGTGCGGCCGGCCCCCCTCCCTCCATTTGTATTTAACACATTGGTGGCCAGTGCGGCCGGTCCCCCCTCCCTCCCTTGTATTTAACACATTGGTGGCCAGTGTGGATGGCCCCCCTCCCTCCCTTGTATTTAACACATTGGTGGCCAGTGCGGCCGCCCCCCCCCCCCTAATTAAAATGACCGACCCCCCATCATTGGTGGCAGCGGAGAGTTCCGATCGGAGTCCCAGTTTAATCGCTGGGACTCCGATCGGTAACCATGGCAACCAGGACGCTACTGCAGTCCTGGCTGCCATGGTTACTTAGCAATTTTAGAAGCATTATACTTACCTGCGATGTCTGTGACCGGCCGGGCGCTCCTCCTACTGGTAAGTGAAAGGTCTGTGCTATAAGCAATGCGCCGCACAGACCTTTCACTTACCAGTAGGAGGAGCGCCCGGCCGGTCACAGACATCGCAGGTAAGTATAATGCTTCTAAAATTGCTAAATAACCATGGCAGCCAGGACTGCAGTAGCGTCTTGGCTGCCATGGTAACCGATCGGAGCCCCAGCGATTAAACTGGGACTCCGATCGGAACTCTCCGCTGCCACCAATGATGGGGGGTCGGTCATTTTAATTGGGGGGGGGCGGCCGCACTGGCCACCAATGTGTTAAATACAAGAGAGGCAGGGAGGGGGGGGGGGGCCGGCCGCACTGGCCACCAATGAGTTAAATACAGGGGAGGGAGGGGGGGCCGCACTGGCCACCAATGAGTTAAATACAGGGGGGTCTGCCCCCTGCTGCCAGTTCTTTTAGTATATTCTAACCTGAAGCGTCCCCATCACCATGGGAACGCCTCTGTGTTAGAATATACTGTCGGATCTGAGTTTTCACGAAGTGAAAAATCTGATCTAAAAAGCTTTTATGCAGACGGATCAGCGGATCCGTCTGTGTGAAAGTAGCCTACGGACAAGGATGACGGACGCGGATGGCAATCTTGTGTGCATCCATGTTTTTTCACGGACCCATTGACTTGAATGGGTCCGTGAACCATTGTCCGTCAAAAAAATAGAACAGGTCATATTTTTTTGACGAACAGGAAACACGGATTACGGATGCGGCTGCAAAACGGTGCATTTTCCGATTTTTCCACGGACCCATTGAAAGTCAATGGGTCCGCGAAAAAAAAAACGGTCGTGTGCATGAGGCCTTAGGCGGATCATTATTCCCGTATCCAGGAGATTCGCTCATTAGAATATTATACAGCCGTATCGCAGCAAAGACATGATGTCTGTAAAAGTTTTTTTTCTCTTTTGCTGCACATGTTGATAGTGAAAAATGTTTAATAAACATAAAGTTGAACAAAAAGCTCACACTGCGGAGCCATGTGCCGGCGTCCTGGGAGCGCAAGATGTTACCGTGCATGGTGGATGGCTCGCTCTAGATACATTTGCAGTCTGCTTTTTGCCTCCTGTGCACTATGAGTTCTGCCTGCTGGGTGGCGGCCGTTGCTTCCTCCTCTTCCTCATCCGATGCCAAAAATGGCTGCACATCAGTAAGGTCTGAGAATTGATGGGAAAAGAATTCCTCTGACTCAAGTAGAGGGGCTATGGTGGTGGTGGTGGTGTCTTTGGGGGTGAACACAGCAGAGAGTGAGGAGGGTGCAGATACAGAGGATGAGGAGGGTGCAGAAGCGGAAGGCTGAGTGAGCCATTCAACCAACTCTGGTGCGTCCTTTGACGTAATCGCACGCACCTTCTCCAACTTCCCACTTAGGCTCTGGCCTGGTACACCTGCCCGACCCCTACCACCCCTGCGGAATGGCCGGCCTCTTCCTCTGCCTGTCATTTTCAAAATGACCCTGTGACAAAGTCCCTATAGAAGAGCAGTGTATGTGGAAGCAGGTATATAGAACCCCTTAATCCGTTTTTTTGGGGGGCAACTGGTATATCACACCAGTTGCAATTAGTTGTTCCAATGGCGTTTGTCTGTCTGTATAGCTGCGGTATCTCAGCAGAACTGCACACAAATGCTGCACAATGCAAATGCACAATATAGAAATTATATTATAGGTATATCACGCCCCTGCCTCAATCAGATTTTTTTGGGGGCAACTGTTATATCACACCAGTTGCAAATAGTTGTTCCAATGGCATTTGTCTGTCTGTATAGGTGAGGTGTCTCCGCGGATCCACACACAAATGCTGCACAATACAAATGCACTATCTGGAAATTATATTCTAGGTATATTGCACCCCTGCCTCAATCAGATTTTTTTGGGGGCAACTGTTATATCACACCAGTTGCAAATAGTTGTTCCAATGGCATTTGTCTGTCTGTATAGGTGAGGTGTCTCCGCGGATCCACACACAAATGCTGCACAATACAAATGCACTATCTGGAAATTATATTCTAGGTATATTGCACCCCTGCCTCAATCAAATTTTTTGGGGGGCAACTGTTATATCGCAAAGAGAAAAGAGAACACAGTCGGCTAACTCTCAGCGTCCATACAAAAAATTGAGTGGTGCTCTGCCTAGGTAAATAGCTGAATATCATCAACGGTAGAAGAAAAAAAGAGAAAAAAGGCGGCACTCACCGAATCTTCGTTAAATCGTAGCTTTATTCGGTTTGAAACATAGCGGGTGCAGGTCACATACAGCAGAAGGAAAGGCAACAGCCGTTTCGCGATGCAATCACGCTTTGTCGAGCCTACTGTGACGTGAAAGGGGAGCGCCCAATATACCTGTCTGCTCCCTGCACGTCACTGCTAAACAGGTGCATCAATCAATCAAATATTCGGATCACCTTCATATACATATAAAACTTTAAAATCATACAAAGACAGCAAGATCGTTTTTGTCATTGAAGCCTAAACCTCCCATGGCATTACTTTTAATAATCCATTGTGCTTCTCGTTGCAATAAAATGTGCTTTCTGTCCCCACCTCTGGCTGGTGGATTAACTCTCTCGATCCCTGCACATTTTAACACTTCTTTAGTACCCTGATGTTCATCTTTAATATGTTCGATGAGACATGTAGCTCCAATACCTGTAACGATCGATCTTTTATGTTCTCTGAATCGCACATATAGGGGTCTATGGGTTTTACCGATATAAAATCTTTCGCATGGGCAAAAAATCGCATACACTACATAAGCTGACTTGCAATTAATAAATTGCTTAATAGTGTATGTTATATGTCCTATCTGGACTTGTTTCCCCGTGCGCATTACGTTACACATTGCGCAGTGCCCACATTTGAAGTTTCCCATGGGACTCCATCTATCTAACCAAGTATGGCTTGTATCTGGAAGATTACTGCTGGTCACAATATCTCCTATAGATTTCGCTCTCTTAAAGCTAACAATCGGTTTGTTTATCACTTTATTGATTAATTGCTCATCTCGCTGGAGCATATGCCAATTGTTTAAGATGGCATTTTTGATGGTTTGGGCCATGGGAGAATATTCAAATGTGAACACTGCCTTAGTGTCTTGCGGTATTTCACTGTAATGTGTTTTCTTCTTTTTCCATTTACTTAGCCTGCGTGCATATGCTTTATCATAAGCTTTATCAATCAAGAGAGGCGGATATCCATGTTGCATGAATCTATTTTTGAGATCTCTACCCTGATTCTCAAACTCTATATCGTTTTTAATGATCCTTGCAAGTCTGACAAATTGACCATACGGGACAGCTGCAGCTACGTGTGGCGGGTGAAAGCTGTCATAGTGCAAAAGAGAGTTTGTCGAGCTGGGTTTTCTATATATGGTAGTATCAATTTCCTTATTGATAATCCTAACTTGGACATCTAGGAATTCGATAGCCTGTTCTTCTATCTTACTAGTGAAGCTCATATTATTGTCATTTAAATATTGAACAAACAAACCAAATAATAAATAAATCATCAATGTATCTAAAAAAGCTTTTGATGTGTTGTACAAAGGGGTTATTGATAGTAAATTTGTATCTCTCTTCAAATTGGGCTAGGAATAAGTTTGCAAAAGTACAGGAGACTGGTGTCCCCATAGCAGTTCCGGATGTTTGACTATACCATTGTTTATTAAACATGAACGTGTTGTTTTTTAACACAAAGGACAATGCTTCAGTGACAAACTCAGCGTAAGGTTTATCCTTTCCTATTTTGGTCAATAAGTCTCCAACAATTGCTACACCTAGATCTTGGGGAATTTTAGTGTATAAACTCTCAATGTCAATTGTTGCAAGTAAATAACGCCAAAAAATAAAAAAAATAACAATTCACTGCAGAAGGTCAATTAAGATGTATTCTTTTTCCTATACCTACACCCCAAAAAAAGAAATATAACAATCACAATTCACTGCAGAGTGGCTAATGGGAAGTACGTATATTTCCTTTTTATACACCACATAAATGGCTATAGTACAATGTACACTGCTCAAAAAAATAAAGGGAACACAAAAATAACACATCCTAGATCTGAATTAATTAAATATTCTTCTTAAATACTTTGTTCTTTACATAGTTGAATGTGCTGACAACAAAATCACACAAAAATAAAAAAATGGAAATCAAATTTTTCAACCCATGGAGGTCTGGATTTGGAGTCACACTCAAAATTAAAGTGGAAAAACACACTACAGGCTGATCCAACTTTGATGTAATGTCCTTAAAACAAGTCAAAATGAGGCTCAGTAGTGTGTGTGGCCTCCACGTGCCTGTATTATTATTATTATTTATTATTAAAGCGCCATTCATTCCATAGCGCTGTACATATGATGAGCGGTGCACATACATAATACAGACAATTGCACTAATCATAAACAAGACAAGTTACAAACTGGTACAGAAGGAGAGAGGGCCCTGCCCATGAGGGCTTACAATCTACATGGTATGGGAGAAGGACACAGTGGGTGCGAGTTAAGTAGGTCATGGCGATATAGAGGCCGCAGGGTCACTGGTTGTAGGCTTGTCTGAAGAGGTGGGTTTTCAGGTTTCTTTTGAAGGATTCCAATGTAGGTATGACCTCCCTACAACGCCTGTGCATGCTCCTGATGAGGTGGCGGACGGTCTCCTGAGGGATCTCCTCCCAGACCTGGTCTAAAGCATCTGCCAACTCCTGGACAGTCTGTGGTGGATAGAGCGAGACATGATGTCCCAGATGTGCTCAATTGGATTCATGTCTTGGGAACAGGCGGGCCAGTCCATAGCATCAATGCCTTCGTCTTGCAGGAACTGCTGACACACTCCAGCCACATGAGGTCTAGCATTTTCTTGCATTAGGAGGAACCCAGGGCCAACCGCACCAGCATATGGTCTCACAAGGGGTCTGAGGATCTCATCTCGGTACCTAATGGCAGTCAGGCTACCTCTGGCGAGCACATGGAGGGCTGTGCAGCCCTCCAAAGAAATGCCACCCCACACCATTACTGACCCAATGCCAAACCGGTCATGCTGGAGGATGTTGCAGGCAGCAGAACGTTCTCCGCAGCGTCTCAAGACTCTGTCACATGTGCTCAGCGGGAACCTGCTTTCATCTGTGAAGAGCACATGGCGCCAGTGGCGAATTTGCCAATCTTGGTGTTCTCTGGCAAATGCCAAACGTCCTGCACGGTGTTGGGCTGTAAGCACAAGCCCCACCTGTGGACGTCGGGCCCTCATATCACCCTCATGGAGTCTGTTTCTGACCGTTTGAGCAGACACATGCACATTTGTGGCCTGCTGGAGGTCATTTTGCAGGGCTCTGGCAGTGCTCCTCCTGTTCCTCCTTGCACAAAGGCGGAGGTAGCGGTCCTGCTGCTGGGTTGTTGCCCTCCTACGGCCTCCTCCACGTCTCCTGATGTACTGGCCTGTCTCCTGGTAGCGCCTCCATGCTCTGGACACTACGCTGACAGACACAGCAAACCTTCTTGCCACAGCTCGCATTGATGTGCCATCCTGGATAAGCTGCACTACCTGAGCCACTTGTGCGGGTTGTAGACTCCGTCTCATGCTACCACTAGAGTGAAAGCACCACCAGCATTCAAAAGTGACCAAAACATCAGCAAGGAAGCATAGGAACTGCGAAGTGTCTGTGGTCACCACCTGCAGAACCACTCCTTTATTGGGGGTGTCTTGCTAATTGCCTATAATTTCCACCTGTTGTCTATCCCATTTGCACAACAGCATGTGAAATTGATTGTCACTCAGTGTTGCTTCCTAAGTGGACAGTTTGATTTCACAGAAGTGTGATTGACTTGGAGTTACATTGTGTTGTTTAAGTGTTCCCTTTATTTTTTGAGCAGTGTAATTTCACCGCTGAACGCCAATTCTGACATATATTTTTTCCTTTTTTTCCCCCTATTTCTACACCCCCAAAAAATCATAAAATATAACAATCACAATTCACTGCAGAACAGATAATGGGAAGTAGGTTTATTTCCCATCAATACACCCTGTAAAGGGCTGTAGTACATTGTAACTTCAACTCTGAACGGCAATTAAGACATATTTATATTTTTTGTGATTAATGAACCCCCCCCCCCAAAAAAAAAAACAATCACAATTTACCGCAGAAGGTCAATTAAGACGTATTATTTTTCCTATAACTGCACCCCAAAAAAAGAAATATTACAATCACAATTCACTGCAGAACGGCTAATGGGACATACATATATTTCCTTTTTATACACCACGTAAATGGCTGTAGTACAATGTAACTTCACAGCTGAACGGCACTTATGACATATATTTGTCTTTTCTTTTTCCTAATAATACACCCCCCCCCCCAAAAAAAAAAAAAAAAAGTTAAATCAATGCAGGACGGCTAATAGGC
Source organism: Bufo bufo (assembly GCF_905171765.1). Lineage (NCBI taxonomy): Eukaryota > Metazoa > Chordata > Amphibia > Anura > Bufonidae > Bufo > Bufo bufo. The sequence continues at coordinate 99,601 of NC_053397.1, read as the reverse complement.
CGTACGTATCTATCCTATTAATTCACCCTGTAAATAGCTGTAGTACAATGTAACTTCACCGCTGAATGGCAATTATGACATATATTTTTCCCCTTTTTTTCCCTATTAATACACCCAAAAAAAATTATAATAAATCGACCCTTACCCTATCCTTTCCCTATACCTTGACTAATCTTTCCCTGAACTTGTAAACAATTTTTTCAGCACAATGAAGTCTTTCCTAGCACTGTCCCTAGCGCCTGTGACGTCTCTCCCTGCACTAAGTACACTGGAAAATGGCAGAATCCAAAATGGCTGAGGCTATTTATAGGGCTGTGACCATCACAGGGGGTGGCTGACTGCTGATTGGCTGCATGCAAGGCATTGTGGGTGATCCCTCGTTCCCAAAGTTCTTTGCTCCATATCCTAACAGGTGCAGCAGCCATTTTAAGAAAAAAATCATTACCACGAAGCGTGAAGAAATTCGGAGCAAATCAAATTTTTCCTGAAACTAGGATCAAATTCCACTTCATCAACTTCGATTCACTCATCTCTACTCATTACCGCTCTATACAGCGGAATCAGTATTACAGATGTGGTCTCACCGGTGCTCTATGCAATGGGATCAGTATTCCAGATGTGGTCTCACTGGCACTCTATATGGCGGGATCAGTATTCCAGATGTGGTCTTACTGGCGCTCTATACGGTGGGATCAGTATTCCAGATGTGGTCTCACTGGTGCTCTATACAGTGGGATCAATATTATAGATGTGATCTCCTTGGCGCTCTATACAGCGGTATCTGTAGATATGTGGTATCACTGGCTGTCACAGACGTTCCTGTGACAGGTGCCAGGAGATCAGTGAGACTGGCAACATGTGGTTTGATCTGACAGGTTCCTTGTGGATCAATTCATGTCTGTGTTGTTTCTGGTAATTGCCACAGGTGTTGCCTTATGTGGTCATTTAACCTTCCCTATTTATTGTGGCTTCTCCCACCATGCTGTGTGGTTTATAGCTTCAGTCTTGTTGTGGATTCCAGGTGTTTGGATCTCGGCGGAATTCCCGGGCTTCCATAGCCATTTGATGTTCAGTGTCTTCTTTCCCTTTTGTTTATTGTTGGGTTTTCTAGTGTTACTCTTTTCCCTGTCATTTGTGTTTAGGCCTGAGGGAGACAACAGGTCATCTTTTGTCCTGACAATAGTACCAGGGTCCTACAGGGTGAGTTAGGACTTTAGGTTCCTGTATGAACTCACCTACCTCTGGGGTCAGTTCATACTTGCAGTCAGTCAGGACTTTAATTAGGTTTTCTCTAGGAGGTGACCTGCTTCTTTCCCTAGTTTCAAGGCCTTTTCCCCTCACCTCCTTCCCTCCTACGTTCGGTGTGGGTTTTCCTCCCACACAGAAGCGTGACACTGGCGCTCTACACAGCGGAATCAGTATTTAAGATGTGGTCTCACTGGCGCTCTATACAGCGGGATCAGTATTACAGATGCGGTCTCACTGGCGCTCTGTACGGCGGGATCAGTATTCCAGATGTGGTTTCACTAGGGCTCTATACAGCGGGATCAGTATTCCAGATGTGGTCTCACTAGCGCTCTATACAGCAGGATCAGTATTCCAGATGTGGTCTCACTAGGGCTCTATACAGCAGGTTCAGTATTACAGATGTGGTCTCACTAGCGCTCTGTACGGTGGGATCAGTATTCCAGATGTGGTTTCACTGGCGCTCTAAATGGCGGGATCATTATTCCAGATGTGGTCTCACTGGCGCTCTGTACGGCGGGATCAGTATTCCAGATGTGGTCTCACTGGAACTCTGTACGGTGGGATCAGTATTCCAGATGTGGTCTCACTAGCGCTCTATACAGCAGGATCAGTATTACAGATGTGGTCTCACTGGCGCTCTGTACGGTGGGATCAGTATTCCAGATGTGTTTTCACTGGCGCTCTATATGGCGGGATCAGTATTCCAGATGTGGTCTCACTGGCGCTCTATACAGCGGGATCAATATTCCAGATGTGGTCTCACTAGTGCTCTATACAGCGGGATCAGTATGCCAGATGTGGTCTCAGTAGCGCTCTATAGAGCGGGATCAGGATTCCAGATGTGGTCTCACTGGCGCTCTATACAATAGCGGGATCAGTATTCCAGATGTGGTATCACTGGTGCTCTGTACAGCGGGATCAGTATTCCAGATGTGGTCTCACTGGCGCTCTGTATGGCGGGATCAGTATTTCAGATGTGGTCTCACTGGTGCTCTATACAGTGGGATCAGTATTCCAGATGTGGTCTCACTGGCGCTCTATACAGCGGGATCAGTATTCCAGATGTGGTCTCATTAGCGCTCTATAGAGCGGTATTAATATTCCAGATGTCGTCTCATTGGCACTCTATACAGCGGGATCAGTATTCCAGATGTGGTCTCACTAGCGCTCTATACAGCGGGATCAGTATTCCAGATGTGGTCTCACTGGCGCTCTATACAGCGGGATCAGTATTCCAGCTGTGGTCTCACTGGCACTCTATACAGCGGGATCAGTATTCCAGATGTGGTCTCACTAGCGCTCTATACAGCGGGATCAGTATTCCAGATAGGGACTCGCTGGCGCTCTATACAATAAGATCAGTAATCCAGATGTCTTCTAATTGGCGATCTATACAATGGGATTATGATCTCTCTCTCTCTCTTCCATCTGACTTGCTTTCCCAGCTGCATGCCCACAATTTTAAAGCTGTCTGATATCAGGAATCCTAGATCTTTCTTCTGTAAAGTCTTGATTAACAATATGTTGTCACATGGAGTGTTTCTGCTCCCCAAATGCATTAGTTAAAATTTCGACATATTGATCTGCAGTTGGGGAGGCTGCTTTATTTACCAAGAAACAACCAGCATGTGGCTTGGGGAACATTTTTGCTGTGCATGCTGGCCCTCTAAGAAGCTGACCGCCCAAGAGAATGGGCGAGAAGACCTCAGTGGACACAGCAGGGAGGCAGCTGTGAGTAGTGTGCCATCTGTGCCCGCAGAGGGGAGCAGGGCATTGGTGGGCAGCGATCACTGGCATGACAGTTGGCCATTCTCCAGGAACATACTCTGTCATGAGGGACTTGTTAACCACCTCAGCCCCTATAGCTTAAACACCCTTAAAGACCAGGCCACTTTTTACACTTCTGACCTACACTACTTTCACCGTTTATTGCTCGGTCATGCAACTTACCACCCAAATGAATTTTACCTCCTTTTCTTCTCACTAATAGAGCTTTCATTTGGTGGTATTTCATTGCTGCTGGCATTTTTACTTTTTTTGTTATTAATCGAAATTTAACGATTTTTTTGCAAAAAAATGACATTTTTCACTTTCAGTTGTAAAATTTTGCAAAAAAAACGACATCCATATATAAATTTTGCTCTAAATTTATTGTTCTACATGTCTTTGATAAAAAAAAAAATGTTTGGGTAAAAGTTATAGCGTTTACAAACTATGGTACAAAAATGTGAATTTCCGCATTTTGAAGCAGCTCTGACTTTCTGAGCACCTGTCATGTTTCCTGAGGTCCTACAATGCCCAGACAGTACAAACACCCCACAAATGACCCAATTTCGGAAAGTAGACACCCTAAGGTATTCGCTGATGGGCATAGTGAGTTCATAGAACTTTTTATTTTTTGTCACAAGTTAGTGGAAAATTATGCTTTTTTTTTCTTACAATGTCTCATATTCCACTAACTTGTGACAAAAAATAAAAACTTCTATGAACTCACTATGCCCATCAGCGAATACCTTGGGGTGTCTTCTTTCCAAAATGGGGTCACTTGTGGGGTAGTTATACTGCCCTGGCATTCTAGGGGCCCAAATGTGTGGTAAGTAGTTTGAAATCAAAATGTGTAAAAAATGACCGGTGAAATCCGAAAGGTGCTCTTTGGAATGTGGGCCCCTTTGCCCACCTAGGCTGCAAAAAAGTGTCACACGTGGTATCTCCGTACTCAGGAGAAGTTGGGCAATGTGTTTTGGGGTGTCATTTTACATATACCCATGCTGGGTGAGATAAATATCTTGGTCAAATGCCAACTTTGTATAAAAAAATGGGAAAAGTTGTCTTTTGCCAAGATATTTCTCTCACCCAGCATGGGTACATGTAAAATGACACCCCAAAACACATTCCCCAACTTCTCCTGAGTACGGAGATACCACATGTGTGACACTTTTTTGCAGCCTAGGTGGGCAAAGGGGCCCATATTCCAAAGAGCACCTTTCGGATTTCACCGGTCATTTTTTACACATTTTGATTTCAAACTTCTTACCACACATTTGGGCCCCTAGAATGCCAGGGCAGTATAACTACCCCACAAGTGACCCCATTTTGGAAAGAAGACACCCCCAGGTATTTCGTGATGGGCATAGTGAGTTCATGGAAGTTTTTATTTTTTGTCACAAGTTAGTGGAATATGAGACTTTGTAAGGGAGAAAAAAAAAATAAAAAATCATCATTTTCCGCTAACTTGTGACAAAAAATATAAAGTTCTAGGAACTCGCCATGCCCCTCACGGAATACCTTGGGGTGTCTTCTTTCCAAAATGGGGTCACTTGTGGGGTAGTTATACTGCCCTGGCATTTTCCAGGGGCCCTAATGTGTGGTAAGTAGGTAAATGACCTGTGAAATCCTAAAGGTGCTCTTTGGAATGTGGGCCCCTTTGACCACCTAGGCTGCAAAAAAGTTTCACACATGTGGTATCGCCGTATTCAGGAGAAGTTGGGCAATGTGTTTTGGGGTGAGAGAAATATCTTGGCAAAAGACAACTTTTTCCATTTTTTTATACAAAGTTGGCATTTGACCAAGATATTTATCTCACCCAGCATGGGTATATGTAAAATGACACCCCAAAACACATTGCCCAACTTCTCCTGAGTACGGCGATACCAGATGTGTGACACTTTTTTGCAGCCTAGATGCGCAAAGGGGCCCACATTCCTTTTATGAGGGCATTTTTAGACATTTGGATCCCAGACTTCTTCTCACGCTTTAGGGCCCCTAAAATGCCAGGGCAGTATAAATACCCCACATGTGACCCCATTTTGGAAAGAAGACACCCCAAGGTATTCAATGAGGGGCATGGCGAGTTCATAGAAATTATTTTTTTTTGGCACAAGTTAGCGGAAATTGATTTTATATTTTTTTTTCTCACAAAGTCTCCCTTTCCGCTAACTTGGGACAAAAATTTCAATCTTTCATGGACTCAATATGCCCCTCACGGAATACCTGGGGGTGTCTTCTTTCCGAAATGGGGTCACATGTGGGGTATTTATACTGCCCTGGCATTCTAGGGGCCCTAAAGCGTGAGAAGTCTGGAATATAAATGTCTAAAAAATTTTACGCATTTGGATTCCGTGAGGGGTATGGTGAGTTCATGTGAGATTTAATTTTTTGACACAAGTTAGTGGAATATGAGACTTTGTAAGAAAAAAAATTATAATTTCCGCTAACTTGGGCCAAAAAAATGTCTGAATGGAGCCTTACAGGGGGGTGATCAATGACAGAGTCTATATGGGGTAATCACCCCCCTGTCATTGATCACCCCCCTATAAGGCTCCATTCAGATGTCCGTATGTGTTTTGCGGATCTGATCCATGTATCTGTGGATCCGTAAAAATCATACGGACATCTGAATGACAGGGGGGGTGATCAATGACAGGGGGGTGATCAGGGAGTCTATATGGGGTGATCACCACAGTCATTGATCACGCCCCTGTAAGGCTCCATTTAGACGTCCATATGCGTTTTGCGGATCCGATCCATCTATCAGTGGATCCGTAAAAAATCATGCGGACGTCTGAATGGAGCTTTACAGGGGGGTGATCAATGACAGGGGGGTAATCAATGACAGGGGGGTGATCAGGGAGTCTATATGGGGTGATCACCACAGTCATTGATCACGCCCCTGTAAGGCTCCATTCAGACGTCCGTATGCGTTTTGCGGATCCGATCCATCTATCAGTGGATCCGTAAAAATCATGCGGACGTCTGAATGGAGCTTTACAGGGGGGTGATCAATGACAGGGGGGTAATCAATGACGGGGGGTGATCAGGGAGTCTATATGGGGTGATCACCACAGTCATTGATCACGCCCCTGTAAGGCTCCATTCAGACGTCCGTATGCGTTTTGCGGATCCGATCCATCAGTGGATCCGTAAAAATCATGCGGACGTCTGAATGGAGCTTTACAGGGGGGTGATCAATGACAGGGGGGTAATCAATGACAGGGGGGTGATCAGGGAGTCTATATGGGGTGATCAGGGGCTAATAAGGGGTTAATAAGTGACAGGGGGGGGTGTAGTGTAGTGTGGTGCTACATATTGCTGAGCTATCTGTGTCCTCTGGTGGTCGATCCAAACAAAAGGGACCACCAGAGGACCAGGTAGCAGGTATATTAGACGCTGTTATCAAAACAGCGTCTAATATACCTGTTAGGGGTTAAAAAAAATCACATCTCCAGCCTGCCAGCGAACGATCGCCGCTGGCAGGCTGGAGATCCACTCGCTTACCTTCCGATCCTGTGAACGCGCGCGCCTGTGTGCGTGCGTTCACAGGAAATCTCGCGTCTCGCGAGAGGACGCACCGGCGCGTCCACCCAGAAGAGCAGGGCCAACGCAAAGACGCAATCCTGCGTACGGCGGTCCTGAGGAGGTTAAACAAATGAGTAAGAGGAGCAGCAACCACAGTTCTGTAAGGACTCTATGGTAGAGTCCATCTGGACCCATTGCCTTGTTAAACTTTAAATGTACCAGTTCTCCCATAACATCAACCTCTTAAAACACAGGGGCTGAGCCTACATCTAGCAGTAATATCATAACCATTCAAGTCACGATTTTGAAAGCCACCTTCTGAATATACTGAACAAAAGTTACTATTCAAATGGTCAGCGACAGTCCTGTTTCCATCAATATAGTGACGTTGCCCATTTTTTTTATTTTTGTGATCCCACATTTTGTCATTCCTCTCACTAATATACCTGAAGAACCTTTTAGCCCCCCCCCTTAATAGATTTGCTACATCCCCATCATTGTGCTGCTGAAAGGGATGTTTACGATTTAGAACATTAATATGTTTTCCCTCAGTCCTATCCCCAGCATTAATCTACTTAGACAGTCTGTACACATAAACACAAGGAGGTACAGTTTAGGGGCAGACTTTATAGGATTAAAAGGGGGTTTTCTGAGATTTATTTTTACTGAGGACTTATCCTCCAGATAGGTCATCACAATCTGATCATGGGCGTTCGACACCCGGGACCCCCGCCGATCAGCTGTTTTCAGAAGGCAGTGGTGCTCCTGTGAGCGCCGTGGCCTTCTCTCTGCTTTTCCTAGGCTAGTGACGACACATTGATGTGTCACGTGGCCTAGGGTCAGCTCAGCCCATTCAAGGGAACGGGGCGGAGCGAGATACAAAACACGGGCACTATAAAATGTGCGGCGCTGTGCTTGGTAAGCTGCGAGAAAACAGAGGCGCCCAAAGGAGCTGATTTGCGGGGGTCCCAGGTGTCATACCCCAACAGATCACATTCTGATGACCTATCCAGCGGATAGGTCATCAGTAAATAATAAAAATAAATCTTGGAAAACAATTTTAACAGTCATTACAAGCGCCATCTGTCCTATCAGCCCACAGGTTTAATAATTCATCCATCATTGTGCTGCTGATAGGATTAAGGGAGAACAGATTTACATTCTAAATTGTAAACATTATGAAACATTTGGCAGACGTCAGAAGTTTTGTTCAGTCGGGATCTGCATGCTGAGACCCCATCAATTGCTGAAATGAATGGGAAGACCACTTTCTTAGCTGTACATCAATAGGAAATTATGAAACACAAATGGGGTGGAATTAATAAAAAAAATTCCACCACCGTTTTTCCTATGCATTAACACTAACCTGTTACTTTAATTCTCTGGGTCAGTATGATAACAATGATATACATATACTATATTAATAGTATGGGCGTTATCTCATGCAGCTTATACACAATGTTTTTTTTTTTTTCTTTATGTATTTTTATCGTAAATTTTGGGGAAAGGGGGATGATTAAAATCTTTAAAAAAAAATGTAAACACTTTTTAATAGTTCCCCTAGGGAACTAGAACAAGCAATCATTAGATTGTTTTTCTAATAGACTCCATGCATTAGCATTTCACACAGGCAGGAGCTCCATAGGAACCTATGTGAGTCATTCAGGAGACCTGAGTCGGCCACATACACACTGGCTCCTCTGATCGTCGCTAGAGGAAGCCGGTGCGCGCTCTCTGTTTTTAATCTTACAGATGCGCATTTGACCACAGCATCTGAGGGGTTCAATGTGTGTAATCAACGTTCTCATCAATCATACATTAGCCCTGGGTGCCTCTCAAAACTCTGCTCGCGAGCAGGCACCATCTTTAAGTACCTGACTGCTGTTGTGTATATACATTAGGTGGGTGGGAAGGGGTTAAATATTATGGTTGAGTAGCGTATTTACACACAGCAGCCCAAGTGTATTTAGGGTGTGAAATATGCTCTGTGTCACAGCAGTATTTCCTGATACGAACTCACAGCATTATAATGATTTATAATGCTGTGTGTTCCTGCTCAACCTTGGCTGTACTGATTTGTACACACAAATGCGTCACTATAATTATGGGAAGCAAAGCACAGCATTATAAATCATCGTATAATAGGAGCAGTGTTCAGGGACATACACTCGTGTGAAGTTGTCTGGGGTCAGCAACCTACAGCTCCCAGAATGCTCTGTTCACTGCCATGGGAGTCACAAGAACAGTCAAGCAAGCGTGCATGCTGAGAGTTGTAATGTGTCAGCAGCCGGAGGGCTTAAGGTTGCTGACCCCGGCTGTACTTGCACAGCAGCCCTTGTACTTTCATAAGGCACCTTTCCAACCATGTTTTTTCTGTCCTTATAAGAATTTATAACAACGTTCCTCTGAGTATAACGGTCTTAATAAATGTGCCCCAATAAGCTTAATACAGTAGCAGCAAAGTGAATGAGACTTGTTAACTGTATGTATGAGTCCGCACCTGCTGTAGAGGGTATTCCCAATTCAGTACAATGGGGTTGTGTACTTAAACAGAAAAACTGCATGAAAACTACAATAAATAGTGTGTGTTTTTTATACTGTTTCGGGTACTCTTAAGGAAGGTTTTCTAAAGATTTTGGAGTGTTTCTGTGGAAATATTTGCCCATTCTTTAGGGAGAGCACTTGTGTGGGCCTGGCTTGCGATCTCTGTTGGATGGGGTTGAGATCAGGGCTCTTTGTGGCCAGTCAAGTTCTTACACTCCAGATTCCCCCAGCCATGCTTTTATGGAGCTTGCTTTGTGCCCTGGAGTGCAGTCATCACTGGAACTATGAGCCCTAGGACAACCCCTGAAGGACAATGCCATAGCATTTCCAATCCTCCACCAAACTTTACAGTTGCAACAATAGAGTCAGACAGGTGACCCTAACCCTAGACTCATCCATCAGACTGCTAGATAGAGAAGCGTGATTCATCCATCACACTCATTTCCACCGCTCCACAGCCCAGGGCAGTGTGCTTTCCACCATTGCATCCGATGCTTGGGGCTGTGCTTGGGGATATAAGGCTGCTATAAGGTAGCTGCTCTGTCTTGGAAACCCATGCCATGAAGCTCCTGGTTCACAGTCAGAGGTTTGGATCTCAACAATTATTGAGTAACCACAGCTCTGACAACTTTTATGTGCCTCAGGACTCGGTGGCCCTTACATGCTGTGGTTCCTAAAACTTCACTTTGCAATAATACCACTCACTTGACTGGAGAAGGGATGAAGAAATTTCACAAAATGACTTGTTGCAGCGAAGGCATCCAATTAGGGTGCACATTTTTTAATGCCGTTTTTGAAGCCAAAATCAGAAGTGGATCATAAAAAGGAAATAAAGTATTAAAAAGTTACTACTTTTTTTTTAAATCTACTCATTTTGGCTTAAAACACAGCGTAAAAAAACTGAACATCTTGGCAGCACCCTTACACTACCAGGCTCGAATTGAGTGAGTTCTTTCACAAAGGTTTGGAAAGGCAGACTTCATGGCTGGATTAGGTACTTGATTTTACACACCTGTAGCAATGGGACTGAATGAAGCCCCTGAATTCAATGATTAGGGTACTTTCACACTGGCGTTTTTCTTTTCCGGCACTGAGTTCCATCAAAAGGGCTCAATGCCGGAAAAGAACTGATCAGGTATATCCCCATGCATTCTAAATGGAGAGTAATCCGTTCAGGATGTATCAGGATGTCTTCAGTTCAGTCATTTTGACTGATCAGGCAAAAGATAAAACCGCAGATTGCTACGGTTTTATCTGTGGCCCAAAAAACAGAGGACTTGCCTGAATGCCGGATCTGGCATTCAAAATAACGGAATGCCGGATCCGTCCTTCCGGTCCGTTTGCTGGATGACACCGGAAAGACTGATCCCGCATTTCAATGCATTTTTCTGACTGATCAGGCATTTTTAAGACTAATCAGGATCCTGATCAGTCTTACAAATGCCATCAGTTGGCATATGTTTTGCCGGATCCGGCAGGCAGTTCCAGCGACGGAACTGCTTGCTGGATCTCTCTGCCGCAAGTGTGAAAGTAGCTTAAGGGCTGTGTCCCAATACTTTTCTCCATATAATGCATTATTGGCCAGGGCCCCTGTGATAAGGATGCATGGACATGGTAGGGACATATGCAGGACTACAAAGTAAGGTGAAAAAGGTAAATTTCAGCATCCGACTGCTATAAAATATTTCTGATTTTAGTGAAACATTTCCATAAAATCCATAACTAAACTCTGCTTAGTTACTGCTTAGGTTAAGGGCAACCCTAACCTGTAAGTGGTGTCGAAGTGCAGTTTAGTTCAGAATTTTATGGAGAACATTCAATAAAACCTTACTTATTGCAATCAGACCCTATAATCTACTGTGATAAATTTGGTGCATTTGATGGGCTCCATTAAGGATTTCAGCTCTTTCTGACTTCACAATGGTGGATACAAAGGTGGACCATCCTTATAACAAACGTTAATGTGAATAGATTGTGTTACCAATTAGTTAAGCCACAGCAAACCCACATCGAGCGGCTTCCTTTATTACATTCGGTACTAACGACCTTACACTTGCTGTCATGCTAACTCCAAACACATGAACGGTACCCAAAGATTCAGTTGATGGTAAGAAGTGATTGTGGAATAAAGGAGTTGCCGGGGGGATTATTTAGAAGCACAGCCTCGGTATACTGCAGGACAGGCCACTGCATGAGTTTTCTGGGAGACTTCTGCTTTCAGAGACAAGTGATAAGAATGTTTATTGTTAAAATACGTCAGAGAGTGGAGCTGCGGCCTGAGATCCCGATAACTTCCCTATTCTACAGCTACCCTAACCCCTGCCACCCGCATAACAGCAGCATCGAGGCACAAGTTACTGTCACAGTCACTCATCACATGCTGAGATCATTACAGCCTTTGCAAGTGGTACATGAGAGGTCTGGATTGGTGTGGTCATATTGGGTACACCATACTGTAGTAGCCCTGGAACACAGACATTACTCATTCTGTCTCAGGAGCCCTGGCTACTTTTCGTGGTGAGCATCTGAACCTGCTTTGGGTACAAAATACTGCAGGACCGTGAGCACAGACCAAACTCCTACTCCATGGCATCAGGAGGCCTGGCTGCAGTGAACATATAGTGAATATGGAGCCTGCAGCATGTCAGTATTCGCTCACATGCAAGTGGCTTCAGCTCATAGAGGGGAACTGTGCAGCTTGTGACTCAGGACAAGAGGGGAAGTGGTCAGCACAATGTAGCATCATTTCATAAGACCACACCGAGCAGGCAACCGGAGGCTGAACACAGGATGCTGCAGACAGTTACTACACTGAGGAAATGTGTAGGTGAAGTCAAAAGTAAAGGCATCTAAATAGTAACAATAAGTGGTCCCCTCAGTGCTATGGCTGACTCACATCCACTGCCACACACAACATTCACACTAGATAGCAGCAAGTCATTCAGGGAATAGGGTCCAAGCATCTAGCATGTCAGGTTGATCCTCAGTATGGGATTAGTCAGGTTTCCCGTCTGAAAGTACTGGCTGATGTTCTCCTTCTCGTTTTCTTCCAGACGTCATGTAATGTGGTTAATTGTCAAAGTTGTGTGCTACACACAGGGGCCCAGCGCAGACAATCGCTAGCCTGGTGCTGAAAAGTGCCAGTACATGCAGCAAGAAAATGGAAAGTTTCCTGAAAGGCCTCAGGGTCAGGAAGCGACAGCTTCTCAAAATCACACATGAAGTTTATGTCAAGGCTTTTTCGAATACTACCTGGGCCCTAAGTAGTGAGTAAACACAATGCCAATGAGGGCGCCTGAGAATAAAACATGGAGCTGAACATTCAGTTCATCTGAGGAATCTACAAAACCATAGAAATCAGTGTATATTAGACAAAGACAAGATAACATATAGATGGGGTGAGAACTTGGTGGCAGCAGAGCTCATTTACTATATGCTGCAGGAACAGTTGAGACCTACCCCATAACAAGGATGCCAGAAGGACTTAACAGAGGAAAAGGAAAATGAAAGAAGAAGACCTAAAGATTGACATCTCACAATGCCTCTGGGTTTGGTGTAACAGCAGGAAGGGACACTAAAGAGCAACCAAACGAGTCAGAAAGCTTGATGGGTAGTGCAGTCCATGTTGGGTCTCCAGCCATCAGCAAGTGCCACTACAACATTTTCCTCTTCATTCCGTTGCAGACTTCACCTACAGATGCCCCCACTTCTCCACAGGAGGAAAGTCTTCCACATCTCCCATTTCATCAAAGATTTGCTCTCCTTGGGTATAGATTAATTTGTAGCGTAATCGAACCTTTTCCTGTGCATCAAGAAGGCAAAATTCAAACTGACACATCCATCAACTAGGCATATAGAGAAGGAATGATATGTAGGTGTATGGCTTGGGGTTAGGGTCGGTAAGTAATCTCTAACTGATCAGGGCGGTGACAGCATTTTACCTGTGTGGGGTTGGCCAGCAGCAGCACCTGAGTGACAGCAGATGGAGGCAGGATTGGGTTGAATGCTGGAAGTTCTGTGCCAGACGCTGGCTGCAATTTTACTCTCATGGTCTATAAGAAGACAGAAAAACTGTTAAAGATTATACAAAATGTGTGACGCCAACCATTTATGAGATGCCAAATGCCATCCAACCTTAGGAACAGCAGCCTGAAAACTAATTCCAGTGACAGGGAGTGGAGCTGTACTCAGCATGGAGATCACCACCACCAGGATATCTGCTCTCCCTGCAGGTGCGCCCTGAGCAAAGTGGAAGAGCACGCGGAAACTGTGCTGGTCGTACACAGTGATGGGGAGGATATTACCTGCCGGCAAAACAAAGAACAAAGGCAACTAGAATGCAATGAGACTAAGGCTAAAATACAGTGAGAACAGAAAACAGGAGGCAGACAAGTAATACAATAAAGGTGCAGCGGCAGTCATTTAAATGAATGGACCAAGTCCACTAGTGCTTGTTAGAGGCTTCCCACTCTGGTTCATAGAGAGAGGTCATGAGACACAAACCCCTTTCTGGGATGTCCACAGTGGCGCACCTACAGGGGGGTCCAGCGGGTCTGGACCCCCCCTAGAACAACCAGCCAATATATATTTTTTTATCCTTCAGGGCCGCACCACCGATCACCACAGGCGGCGCGGCCCTGGATGTAATTGCGGCAGCTGTGGGGGGGCCGTAGGAGATGAGCGCTTCCATTGTGGAAGCGCTCATCTCCATATTTATCTGTATCGCCGTCCTCAGGACAGCGATACAGATGCCTGTGCTGCGGCAGGGGAGGCCTGTTTTTCTGAGAGGCCAGCTCAGGCGGCGCGATGATGTCATCATCGCGCCGCCTGAGCCGGGCAGCACACAGCAGGGACACAGGCCGGAAGAGGCCTGCTTCACATCGCTGCTGATGGAGGTAAGTACCAGTGGGTTTTTATTTGGAGGGGGGGGGAGCTGGCACTATGGGGGCATCTGACAATTCTTACAGCCCAATTTTTTTGGGGGTGGCACTTCTTACTGGCACATTATGGGGGGGGGGGGGGCACCATGGGGAGAGGAGCACTAGGGGGGCATCTGGGGGCTCTAAAGGGCCTTTTTTTTTATTTTGTAAGAGGTAGGGGGCGCTATGTAGGAGAGGAGATGCTCCGTCTCCCCCCCCCCCCCCCCCCTGCCATTTGCAGAAGGAGGATTCAGAGCTGGGTGAGGACGGCCAAAGGGGGCAGCAGGCCACGGGCGGGTGGCAAATGGTGGGGGGGAACCACAGGCCTTGAGCAGGATCTGGGGAGGGAGGAGAGCGGAGGAGCGTCCTGGCTGTAGCTTGTGGTATAAGCAGGCAGTGCAGCCAGGACAGACCCTCCCCTCTTCGTATGATGTGTAGACAGGCCTCAACAATAGAATTTCAGCTGTACAGTGTCCATTGGGAGTGGCCTATTATATGTAGGAGGGGCTTTTAATAATGCGCGGGGCTTAAAATGCAGGGGGCGCTGTGCGCGCCACATTGTTCTATTCCTGCAGAGCTTTTAGAATCGCCAAGTAAAAGAATCAGCGCAACACACTACACCCCCGCCCCCCCCCTGCATTTTTTTATATAAAGGGGGCTTTGAAAAATGGGCAGGCAAAAGAATTGGCACAGCGCACTACACGTGCCACTTTTTTTGCCTTTCGGATCCCCCCTAGACAAAATTCCTGGGTGCTCCCCTGGATGTCCATATACCCAAGCTGGGCATAGATGGTATAAATGGGTGATGATGCCACCCCTCTTACTGATCCTTACTCGGTTTGATAGACTCCAGAGGCACAGTTACAGCTGTAAGGGAGATATCCATTTTCCTGGGGGATGGCTGCCCTGGAGCAATGAATGTCGGATCTCCTAGTCCATGGGGCTGTGGAAGCATCGGTGCAGATGAAGGAGCTTTACTCTGCAGATCTCGGAGAGTCAGCTTGTGCTGGGTCTTCTCCCTGAAATTAGATAATCAAACCTAATAGAATGAGTCCTGATCACTCAATATTCCCACTGAAGCATGGCACCACCTTCCAGACCTCTCCCTGTTATAGCGGTATTAGAGTCTACATGGCAGGAAATTACAAAGAGAATTGCACGAAAGGAGCCCCGAATATTCTGTTGTAACTCCTGTTAGGATAAAGCAATCTGGACCCCAAAAAATCATATGAGTAATCGATGCTTTAAGTGATCTCTATTCTCTGCCAGATACATTTTGACATGGCTCTCCATGTTCCTGAATGTATCAGCAAGCTTATCGGGAGAACAGCAGCATTTCACGATGGATATTTTCCTTCAAATCTTCCACAGTGCGAGGCATATCCCAAAAGAAGTCTGTCGGTGACCCGATAGGGTCACACCATGAAGACGAGCTGCTCAATACTATACAACTCTCTGGCGTCTGACTCATAGCTCCAAATCAGGGGCATGCCAGGTTGTTTGAAGCGCCAAATACTAAGAAGCATATTGCATGTTATTTTCTTCAGATTGCTTTATCCTAGCGAGAGTTATTACAGAATATTCGAGGCCTCTTTTGAGTGAATCTCCTTGTAGCTAGAAGCACATTAACTGCTCATACTGGATGTGTACTGGTCACACGGGAGGCATACTGATCATACTCAAGACAAACTGGTCCTGTAATGGCTATACAGGACAGACATGACTGGAGGTATACTGGTGATTAAATTGATTAAGGCCTCATGCACACGACCGTTGTTGTGTTCCGTTTTCCGTGATTTTCTGTGGACCCATTGACTTTCAATGGGTCCGTTGAAAACTCGGAAAATGCACCGTTTGTCATCCGCGTCCATGATCCGTGTTTCCAGTCCGTCAAAAAAATATGACCTGTCCTATTTTTTTCACAGATAACGGTTTGCGGACCCATTCAAGTCAATGGGTCCGTGAAAAAACACGGAGGCACACAAGATTGTCATCCGTGTCCGTGATCCGTGTCCGTTTTTTTCTTATAATTTTCAAGGCAAACTTGACTTAGATTTTTTTTTTCACTTTTCTTGTCTGGTGATCCTCCAAAAATCAAGGAAAACACACAGGAAAAAAAACGGAAACGGATCACGGAACAACGGAACCCCGTTTTGCGGACTGTGAAAAAATACTGTCGTGTGCATGAGGCCTAAAGCTTAGACGGGGCAGGGACTATGAGAAGTGGTGACTAATAAAGAAGCTAAAAGAAAAATGTGCAGAGGCACTCAAGCACTTCATAAATGAACTGTATAATGACTAGGGAAAGAAAAGCCCTTGCTATGTGGAGAGAAGATGTGGCTGTCATACACAGAAAACAGCAGTCTGAAATGCTGAGCAATCTGCAGTGTAAAGCTCCGAGCCCTGGTTGGGGAAAGGGCCTCTGCACTGAGCTCAGAAGCTCAATGAGCTCCAGAGCCAGCCAGTGAAGAAAGACACAGCACTTTTCTTCGGTTTCCTTATGTTGCTAAGAATGGGACTCGCCTAGTGACAGAGAGTGGACAGCAGATTTCAGAAATCTTTTTAGGATGGATAACATGAACATTTTTAATAAAATTTGCTCAGGTTCCCCATAAGTGACTTTTGAGAAGAAGTTGTTTGAAAAGTTAGTGCAATTTAAGGTTACTCTGTTATTAAGTCTTGTTTGAAGAGTAACCTCCTCCCCCACCTGGTGACTTGAGATAAACCTGAACTGCTACCTGATCTCACCATGGCATATGCAGTGCGCTGGGTGGCAGGGATTGCTGCAGCAAGGTCTTTCCAAGCAGGTCTAGGTCCTCTAGAGCCTTGGTAGAATGTGGTGCATTATGCATCGTGGATGACACCTTCTCGGGTGAAGCATCTTCATGGTCTGATGCTGAAGACTGAAAAAGATCCAAATTGTTATTTGTGAACAGTAAGTGTGTTGGGGACGGGACACCCAGCAGGAAATGACTAGACACTAACTTGAAGGCTCCATATCACCCCTGCTCACCCTGTCCTAACACATAAACCACCCTGTATTCCCACAGATACATGGCAAGCAATCATCCACGTGTCTGCACATGCTGGCGCTCCTCTGCGCTCGTTACCTGAAAGCTATTCCACGAGGAAGTCTCCAGAGTCTGTGCAGGGGGGACAGGGTCATTTAATCCTAGGATCAGATAATGCAGAAGGTGAGTGACAGACCGTGACAGCTTTCTATACATTCCTGGCATAAACCCATCCAGCCAGAACCTGTAGATCACGTGCAGCTCTACTGTCGCAACCTCATAATCTTGCCCATAGGGTTAGGGCTGCACCTAGATTCATAGGAATGCATGGAGTCACTGCAAAGTCTGGGCAGTCCAGTGAGTTGCCAGTGATTTATTCTTTAATTGCTACTTAAAGAGGACCAGGCAGCTCTCCTGACTTGTCTGTTTAGGTACATGCTGTAAAGATATCCCTCCAAATATAACAATTCTGCATTACTATTTGTTAGTACCTGCATTATGACATTCCTTTTTAACTCCTACTAGAAATCAGAAAGAAACCCTGAATCAGATAAATCCATTGCTTATATAGCGCTACCATAATCTGCAGCACCGTAAAGGGTTAGGGATTGTCACAACTCAGATCAATTGCGGGCCTCAACTAGAATCTACTTCTCCTAAGGCCTTCGTTCTGCGGTCGGTAAATCGGCAAAATAGTCTGTGTGCATCTCACAATTTTCGCGGGCCACACTGCAAAATAGCCTAGTCTTCTTTGCAAAATAGACAAGGATAGGACAGGTTCAACAATTTGTGGGTCAGTCGCACAGATGCGGATGTCATCTGTGTGCTGTCCATTTTTTTGTGGACCCATAGAAATGAATGGGTCCGTGTGCGATCAGGATGAGATGGACCAAAAGTACGGTTGTGTGCATGAGGCCTAAGACGCACACTGTGCGTCAGTAGAAAAGTAATTTATCCAACACATGCAGAGAACCTTCCACCTCATTTTTGTCTGTGCTTCAGGGATAATGGAAAACAGGATGCCTACTCATGGAACTGAAGAAGACAGCCAGTCCCCTTCATCACATCACCTACACAGAGGGGGCAGAGAAGGCCTCTGCTGTGTCAGAACGAATGTGGACGTGGAGCTGGCAAGACTGTGGTACAAGCAACAGAAAGGGTGATGGATGGCGCTTAGAAAAAAAACGTCTTAGTAATTTAATTTAGGATTTCACAGACAATAAACTACTCTTTCTACCTTCTGACAACCTGCTAATAGGTATCTGGAGTGTAAGGAAACCAAAGAATTCAGAGGAAATCCCTGAGAACACAGAAAGTACAGACAACCTGCCGGCACAAATAGTGGGAAGATTAGAAATCAGGACCCCAGAACTAAGCACTGAGCCACTGTTGTATACATGACTTTGACCTTTCTAGTAGCTTATTACCTAAGGACATGAGCTCATCATCAAGAAGAGATGTGGACGAGGACAGCTGGCTCAGCTTACAGGGCTGAGATGGAACAGGAGGGTATGATGGAGTCATATCTAATCCTGACAGATCCAGCAGGGCAGAACTGCTAGCTGAGGAAATAACAAAAAGAAGATTAGACAGACAACTGTAAAACTAGAGGGAAGCCTCAAAGGCCTAGATTTCGGGACTCACCTGGCATGCTACCAGAAGCAGATTCGCCATTGATTTCTTCTCCTTTCACCAGCTGCCGGTAAGTATTGATGACTTGTGTTAAACTATCATTAGCCTGCAGGATTTCCGCTAGAAAATATATAATGGACACAGCGAAATATGGTCACTTGGTCCAGTCATCTGGTTAAAGACTGTGATGTCTTCAGCAGACCCCTCTAAGACCATAAAACATACTTCAGGTTCCTATTAGGCCCCCATTTATAACATCGCATTTAATCATTCCCCACTAAGAAAAAAACACCCATTGTTTTAGGCTACTTTCACACTAGTGGCAGGACGGATCCGACAGGCTGTTCACCCTGTCGGATCCGTCCTGCCGTTATTTCGCTGTGCTGCCACTCCGTCCCCATTGACTATAATGGGGGTGGAGCTCCGGCGCAGCACGGCAGTGCACGGCGAAAGGCCGCCGGACTAAAAGTACTGCATTTCCGACTTTTTAGTCCGGCGGCCTCTCACCACGAACTGCCGTGCTGCGCCGGAGCTCCGCCCCCATCCCCATTATAGTCAATGGGGACGGAGCGGCGGTCCGGCAAAATAGCTGCAGGACGGATCCGACAGGGTGAACAGCGTGATCCGTCCTGCCGCTAGTGTGAAAGTACCCTAATTCTGAAATGCCTGTGTGTTAATCTATGACAAGATGCTTCTTTCCCTTACCTAAAGCCTCATCGTTGTCTTCTGTATCACTGGCCAAGCGGAAGAGTGTTGGCCTCATCTTCTCACATCGCTGATACAACTCCTGCCACCCAAGAGATACAGTTCACTGATACAAGAAGGCTTCTCTGGCCGGCTGACCTGTGTCTACAGCACTACACTCACCTTCATTAGGTCCTCGCTGCCTTCAGAAGACTGGCCTGCTCTGAAGGTACTCAACATATCACTCAGTAGTTTCACATTGTTATTCACCTCTTCTATGGCATTTACTCTTTTGGAAATTTTCTCCATGCGTTTCTGGTCCTGATGATGAAAGAAGAGCTCAGATGATGAGAAGTTAAGTACCATACCTGGCATGATCAAGAAACATGGGCAGAATTCTCTCACCTCCTGCACCATCTCTTTAATAAGTTTATTTGCAGCTCGTAAGTCTTCCGGATGAGTGCTCTTCAGCAAACGGGCTAACATCTGAAGACAAAGAAGAGGCTATAGTCAATCACAAACATTACAAAATAACCACTGGAAGCACCCTAACTCCCCCACCTCAGCTCAGCACATCAGCAGGGAAAAAGAAGAATCAAATTTAGGTGATATGTGTCCTCCAAAGAACAAAGAGGAAACTGAAGAGAAATGTGACTCCATCTTGTCTTCTCTAAATATGTAAAGAATTGTTATAACATCTCACCCACGCACTGTTTCACCTTCCCCCGCTGTGAGTTAGGTTTTCTTATCTGTCCCAGGACAGATTCTGGGAATCTCCCAGAACTAGTACAAACGTTCTTGCCTTATTCAGGGTCATTCGGCACAACTGCGTACATTCTTATATGTGACTGATTAAAACCTATTCTTTCTGCTTACTGCACGTACACATACCATAAAAGGATGTTCCGGTAGTATGTGTGTGAGCACCAATGTTTATCTTTTATGATTGGTTTAACGCTGTTGTTATGCAAACTTTTCTACTGCCTATATAAGGCCAAGCGATAGCATAATAAAGTTAGAGTATTTCTCAGTGATACCTGTGTGTGTGTTATGTTATTGCTAGCTGAGAAATATCTCTCCTGACGTCAGTGACATCAAACCAAGGTGGTCCTAGAGGTCCAGAAAGGTCCAAATCCTTTCAGTTACTATTCCTACTCTTGTCACTGTGGGATGTACCTAACGAAGTAGAGTAAAGAAGCAAGCATGGAAGATGTCTCCTTGCACGGAGACCATTAGATTGTAGGGTACCATGACAGTGCCTACTCTAACCCTCTATCATAAAGCCCAGATTGGTGGAGGCTGCAGTGATGGTCGACCTTCTGGAAGTTTCTCCCATCTGCACACATGATCTTTGAAGTTCACCCAGAGTGACTTTTGGTTTCTTGGTCACTTCTGTTACCAAGGTTCTTCCCTGATTACATAGTTTAGAGGGATGGCCAGGTCTAAGAAAAGTCCTGGCTGTTCTTCTTCCATGTGCTCTTGAGAACTTTCAATGCAACAAAAATGGTTTTGTTTCATTCTCCAGATCTGTGTTTACACACAATCCTGTCTCTAAGCTCTTCAGGCAGTTCTTGGTTAGGCTTGGTTTATGTTCTGATATGCATTGTCACCTGTGAGATCTTTTATACTGTAGACAGGGCCGTGTCTTACCAAATCATGTCCAAGCACCTGAATTTACCACAGGTAACTTCAATCAAGGTGTAGAACATCTCAGATGTGATCTAGATAAATGGGAGACCCCAGAGCGAAATGTCAAGTGTAAAAGCAAAGAGGCTGAAAACATTCAGAGTGCACTGCTTATCCCGAAACAAATCAAGGATAACATAGTAAAATAGTTTGTAAGGCTGAAAAAAGCCCTCTGTTCATCCAGTTCAGCCTGTTATCCTACAAAGTTGATCCAGAGGAAGGCAAAAAAATCCTTATGATGTAGAAGCCAATTTTCTTCATTTTAGGAGAACACATTCCTTCCCAATCACAATCAGGCAATCAGAATTTTTGATAATCCACCCATTCCAGTTGTGCACAATCCTCCATGCACGGTCTGACTAATAATGTGTAAATTGGCAGGACTATGTTCTCATCACCGCCATCTATAAAACTTTTGATGCACCCCATAATCTTATTGGCCTTATTGGCAGCTGCCTGACACTGGTTTATACACTTAAGTTTATTGGCAACTAAAATTGCTTTCCATGTCAGTGTTACACAGTGCTTTACAAGGTAGCATGTGACGGTGACATGGAGTTTCCCTTCCAATGTGAACAACCTTTACATTTATCAGTATTAGGGTCCATTCACACGTCCGTAGAAAGGGTCCGAATCCGTTCCGCAAATTGCGGAACGGGTGCGGACCTATTCTTTCTCTATGCGGCAGGAATGGATGCGGACAGCACACATGTTCTATTCTTGTCTGCAATTTTGGACAAGAATAGGCAATTCTATGGGGGTACAAGCCGGGTGTATTGCGGCTGGCACCCCCGGGTGTAATAGACCCTTAAAGTCATTTGCCACTAAACTGCCCGAACCTTCAATCTATCCAGATCCATCTGCTGGAGTATAATGTCCTCTGTTGTGTGTGTATGTATATATATATATATATATATATATATATATTTTTTTTTTTTTTTTTTTTTTATTTTTTTCCTACTGGCTCAG
>NC_053397.1:65113-72613 GCF_905171765.1 Bufo bufo | reverse complement strand
CACATGCTTAAAATTATATCGCAATATAGATTTTAGGCCATATCGCCCACCCCTAATATATATATATATATATATATATATATATATACACAGTATACTGTCCGCTGTAGTATACATATACAGTATACTGTAGTATATATATACAGTATACTGTCCTCTATAGTCTATATACAGTATACTGTCCTCTGTAGTATATATACAGTATACTGTCCTCTGCAGTATATATACAGTATACTGTCCTCTGTAGTATATTTACAGTATTCTGTCCTCTGTAGTATATTCATACAGTATATATACACAGTATACTGTCCTCTAGTATGTATATATATATATATATACACACACATACACACAGTATACTGTCCTGTAGTATATATATATATATATATAGCATACTGTCTTCTGTAGTATATACACATCATACGGTCCTCTGTAGTATATATACATTATTTTGTCCTCTGTAGTATACATATACAGTATACTGTCCTCTGTAGTATACATATACAGTATACTGTCCTCTGTAGTATACATATATATATATATATATACACATATACAGTATACTGTAGTATATATACACACACAGTATACTGTCCTCTGTAGTATATATACAGTATATTGTCCTCTGTAGTATATATATGCAGTATACTGTCCTCTGTAGTATATATATATATATTTACAGTATACTGTCCTCTGTAGTATATGTATATATATATATATATATATATATATACACACACATACACAGTATACTGTCCTCTGTAGTAAATATACAGTATACTGTCCTCTGTAGTATATATACAGTATACTGTCCTCTGTAGTATATATACAGTATACTGTCCTCTGTAGTATATATACAGTATACTGTCCTCTGTAGTATATATACAGTATACTGTGCTCTGTAGTATATATACAGTATACTGTGCTCTGTAGCATATATACAGTATACTGTCCTCTGTAGCATATATACAGTATACTGTCCTCTGTAGCATATATACAGTATACTGTTCTCTGTAGTATATATACAGTACTGTCCTCTGTAGTCTATATACAGTATACAGTCCTCTGTAGTATACGTATACAGTCCTCTGTAGTATACGTATACAGTCCTCTGTAGTATATATATATATATATATATATATATATATATATATATACACAGTACAGACCAAAAGTTTGGACACACCTTCTCATTCAAAGAGTTTTCTTTATTTTCAGGACTAGGAAGGCATCAAAACTATGAATTAACACATGTGGAATTATATACATAACAAACAAGTGTGAAACAACTGAAAATATGTCATATTCTAGGTTCTTCAAAGTAGCAACCTTTTGCTTTGATTACTGCTTTGCACACTCTTGGCATTCTCTTGATGAGTTTCAAGAGGTAGTCCCCTGAAATGGTCTTCCAACAGTCTTGAAGGAGTTCCCAGAGATGCTTAGCACTTGTTGGCCCTTTTGCCTTCACTCTGCGGTCCAGCTCACCCCAAACCATCTCGATTGGGTTCAGGTCCGGTGACTGTGGAGGCCAGGTCATCTGGCGCAGCACCCCATCACTCTCCTTCATGGTCAAATAGCCCTTACTTTCAAAGTTTTCCCAATTTTCCGGCTGCCTGACTGACCTTCATTTCTTAACCCCTTAAGGACACAGGACGTACCGGTACGCCCTATTTCCCGAGTCCTTAAGGACACAGGACGTACCGATATGTCCTAACTTAAAATCGGCATTCCGGCGCCGCGGGGGTTAATCGCAACGGGATGCCGGCTGAAATCATTCAGCCGGCATCCTGTCACAACGCCAGGGGGGGTCATGTGACCCCCCGTATCGGCGATCGCCGCAAAACGCAGGTCAATTCGGGGATCAGAAACTTTATAATGCCCCAAATATATATATTTCACTTCCCCCTGCACCCCTGCATGATTTTGGCCCGGTGGGAGGTGCAGGGGGAGGGTTGCGGGCGGTGCGGGAGGCAGGATCGCGATCCCCCGCCCGCCTCCCCTTGAATAATCGTTGTCGTCTAGTGGGTATACCAGGGTGCCAGCACATTGCTGGCACCCTGGTATAAACGGCTGACACCTGCGATGCGATGTCAGCCGTTTAACCCTTTCCATACAGCGGTCCGTACGGACCGCTGTATGGAAAAGGTTAACAGCTCAGGGAGCTCCCTCCCTCTCCCATCGGGGGGCTGCAGTGCCTTTGCAGCCCCCCGATGGAGAGGGAGAGAGACCCCTCAGACAGCCCCCCGACAGATTCCCTCCTTACCCTTCCCCGTCTGCGCAGTTCTGGCCAGTACTGAGCAGACGGGGAAGGTTCCCATGGCAACAGGACGCCGTCTCAGGCATCCTGCTGTCCATGGTCCTGAACAGATCTGTGCTAAAAGGCATAGATCTGTTCAGACAAAGTGTAAAATACAGTACAGTACAATATATATTGTACTGTACTGTATTATACAGACATCAGACCCACTGGATCTTCAAAAAAAAGTGAATAAAAGTGAAAATAAAGTAAAAATCAACACATTTATCACTGATTAAAAATGAAAAAAATAAAATTCCCTACACATGTTTGGTATCGCCGAGTCCGTAACGACCTGATCTATAAAACGGTCATGTTACTTTACCCGAACGGTGAACGCCATAAAAATAAAAAACTATGATGAAATTGAAATTTTGCCCACCTTACTTCTCAAAAAAGGTAATAAAAGTGATCAAAAAAGTCGCATGTACGCCAAAATTGTAACAATCAAACCGTCATCTCATCCCGCAAAAATCATACTCTACCCAAGATAATCGCCCAAAAACTGAAAAAACTATGGCTCTTAGACTATGGAAATACTAAAACATGATTTTTTTTGTTTCAAAAATGAAATCATTGTGTAAAACTTACATAAATAAAAAAAAAGTATACATATTAGGTATCGCCGCGTCCGTGACAACCTGCTCTATAAAATTACCACATGATCTAACCTGTCAGATGAATGTTGTAAATAACAAAAAAAAAACGGTGCCAAAAAAGCTATAAAAATATCACATGATCTAACCCCTCAGGTGACCACCGTAAAAAAATAAAAATAAAAACGGTGTAAAAAAAGCCATTTCTTGTCATCTTACGTCACAAAAAGTGTAATAGCAAGCAATCAAACCGTCATCTCACCCCGCAAAAAATGAGACCCTACTTAAGATAATCGCCCAAAAACAGAAAAAACTATGGCTCTTAGACTATGGAGACACCAAAACATTTTTTTTGTTTTAAAAATGAAATCATTGTGTAAAACTTACATAAATAAAAAAAAGTATACATATTAGGTATCGCCGCGTCCGTGACAACCTGCTCTATGAAATTACCACATGATCTAACCTGTCAGATGAATGTTTTAAATAACAAAAAAAAAGTGCCAAAAAAGCTATTTCTTGTTACCTTGTCGCACAAAAAGTGTAATATAGAGCAACCAAAAATCATATGTACCCTAAACTAGTACCAACAAAACTGCCAACCTATCCCGTAGTTTCTAAAATGGGGTCACTGTTTTGGAGTTTCTACTCTAGGGGTGCATCAGGGGGGCTTCAAATGGAACATGGTGTAAAAAAAAACAGTCCAGCAAAACCTGCCTTCCAAAAACCGTATGGCATTACTTTCCTTCTGCGCCCTGCCGTGTGCCCGTACAGCGGTTTACGACCACATATGGGGTGTTTCTGTAAACTACAGAATCGGGGCCATAAATAATGAGTTTTGTTTGGCTGTTAACCCTTGCTTTGTAACTGGGAAAAAAAATATAAAAATGGAAAATCTGCCAAAAAAGTGAAATTTTGAAATTGTATCTCTATTTTCCATTAAATCTTGTGCAACACCTAAAGGGTTAACAAAGTTTGTAAAATCAGTTTTGAATACCTTGAGGGGTGTAGTTTCTTAGATGGGGTCACTTTTCTGGAGTTTATAATCTAGGGGTGCATCAGGGGGGCTTCAAATGGGACATGGTGTCAAAAAAACTGTCCAGCAAAATCAGCCCTCCAAAAACCAAACGGCGCACCTTTCACTCTACGCCCCGCTGTGTGGCCGTACAGTAGTTTACGGCCACATATGGGGTGTTTCTGTAAATTACAGAATCAGGGCCATAAATAATGAGTTTTGTTTGGCTGTTAACCCTTGCTTTGTAACTGGAAAAAAATAATTAAAATGGAAAATCTGCCAAAAAAGTGAAATTTTTAAATTGTATCTCTATTTTCCATTAAATCTTGTGCAACACCTAAAGGGTTAACAAAGTTTGTAAAATCAGTTTTGAATACCTTGAGGGGTCTAGTTTCTTAGATGGGGTCACTTTTATGGAGTTTCTACTCTAGGGGTGCATCAGGGGGGGCTTCAAATGGGACATGGTGTCAAAAAAACAGTCCAGCAAAATCAGCCCTCCAAAAACCATACGGCGCACCTTTCACTCTACGCCCCGCTGTGTGGCCGTACAGTAGTTTACGGACACATATGGGGTGTTTCTGTAAACAGCAGAGTCAGGGCAATAAAGATACAGTCTTGTTTGGCTGTTGACCCTTGCTTTGTTAGTGGAAAAAATGGGTTAAAATGGAAAATTAGGCAAAAAAATGAAATTCTCAAATTTTATCCCCATTTGCCAATAACTCTTGTGCAACACCTAAAGGGTTAACGACGTATGTAAAATCAGTTTTGAATACCTTGAGGGGTGTAGTTTCTTAGATGGGGTCACTTTTAGGGAGTTTCTCCTCTAGGGGTGCATCAGGGGGCTTCAAATGGGACATGGTGTCAAAAAACCAGTCCATAAAAATCAGCCTTCCAAAAACCAAACGGCGCACCTTTCACTCTACGCCCCGTTGTGTGGCCGTACAGTAGTTTACGGCCACATATTGGATGTTTCTGTAAACGGCAGAGTCAAGGCAATAAAGATACAGTCTTGTTTGGCTGTTAACCCTTGCTTTGTTAGTAGAAAAAATGGGTTAAAATGAAAAATTAGACAAAAAAATTAAATTCTCAAATTTCCTCCCCATTTGCCAATAACTCTTGTGCAACACCTAAAGGGTTAACGACGTATGTAAAATCAGTTTTGAATACCTTGAGGGGTGTAGTTTCTTAGATGGGGTCACTTTTAGGGAGTTTCTCCTCTAGGGGTGCATCAGGGGGGCTTCAAATGGGACATGGTGTAAATAAACCAGTCCATAAAAATCAGCCTTCCAAAAACCAAACGGCGCACCTTTCACTCTACGCCCCGTTGTGTGGCCGTACAGTAGTTTACGGCCACATATTGGATGTTTCTGTAAACGGCAGAGTCAAGGCAATAAAGATACAGTCTTGTTTGGCTGTTAACCCTTGCTTTGTTAGTAGAAAAAATGGGTTAAAATGAAAAGTTAGACAAAAAAATGAAATTCTCAAATTTCCTCCCCATTTGCCAATAACTCTTGTGCAACACCTAAAGGGTTAACAACGTATGCAAAATCAGTTTCGAATACCTTGAGGGGTGAAGTTTCTTAGATGGGGTCATTTTTGGGTGGTTTCTATTATGTAAGCCTCGCAAAGTGACTTGAGACCTGAACTGGTCCCTAAAAATTGAGTTTTTGTAAATTTCTGAAAAATTTCAAGAATTGCTTCTAAACTTCTAAGCCTTATAACATCCCCAAAAAATAAAATATCATTCCCAAAATAATTCAAACATGAAGTAGACATATGGGGAATGTAAAGTCATCACAATTTTTGGGGGTATTACTATGTATTACAGAAGTAGAGAAACTGAAACTTTGAAATTTGCTAATTTTTCCAAATTTTTAGTAAATTAGGTATTTTTTTGTGCAGAAAAAATAATTTTTTTGACTTCATTTTACCAGTGTCATGAAGTACAATATGTGACGAAAAAACAATCTCAGAATGGCCTGGATAAGTCAAAGCGTTTTAAAGTTATTAGCACTTAAAGTGACACTGATCAGATTTGCAAAAAATGGCCTGGTCCTAAGGTGAAAAAAGGCTGTGTCCTTAAGGGGTTAAAGTAATGATGGCCACTCGTTTTTCTTTACTTAGCTGCTTTTTTCTTGCCATAATACAAATTCTAACAGTCTATTCAGTAGGACTATCAGCTGTGTATCCACCTGACTTCTCCTCAACGCCACTGATGGTCCCAACCCCATTTATAAGGCAAGAAATCCCACTTATTAAACCTGACAGGGCACACCTGTGAAGTGAAGACCATTTCAGGGGACTACCTCTTGAAGCTCATCAAGAGAATGCCAAGAGTGTGCAAAGCAGTAATCAAAGCAAAAGGTGGCTACTTTGAAGAACCTAGAATATGACATATTTTCAGTTGTTTCACACTTGTTTGTTATGTATATAATTCCACATGTGTTAATTCATAGTTTTGATGCCTTCATAGTCATGAAAATAAAGAAAACTCTTTGAATGAGAAGGTGTGTCCAAACTTTTGGCCTGTACTGTGTGTATATATATATATATATATATATATATATACACACACACACACATACACACTACAGCGGACTGTATTGCAAGAAAAAGTATGTGAACCCTTTGGAATTATATGGATTTCTGCACAAATTGGTCATAAAATGTGATCTGATCTTCATCTAAGTCACAACAATAGACAATCACAGTCGGCTTAAACTAATAACACACACAGAATTAAATGTTACCATGTTTTTATTGAACACACCATGTAAACATTCACAGTGCAGGTGGAAAAAGTATGTGAACCCCTAGACTAATGACATCTCCAAGAGCTAGTTGGAGTGAGGTGTCAGCCAACTGGAGTCCAATCAATGAGATGAGATTGGAGGTGTTGGTTACAACTGCCCTGCCCTATAAAACACACACCAGTTCTGGGTTTTCTTTTTACAAGAAGCATTGCCTGATGTGAATGATGCCTCGCACAAAAGAGCTCTCAGAAGACCTACGATTAAGAATTGTTGACTTGCATAAAGCTGCAAAGGGTTATAAAAGTATCTCCAAATTGTCTATAAATGGAGGAAGTTCAGAACTGACGCTACTCTCCCTAGGAGTGGCTGTCCTGTAAAGATGACTGCAAGAGCACAGCGCAGACTGCTCAATGAGGTGAAGAAGAATCCTAGAGTGTCAGCTAAAGACTTACAAAAGTCTCTGGCATATGCTAACATCCCTGTTAGCGAATATACGATACGTAAAACACTAAACAAGAATGGATTTCATGGGGGGATGGGAGGATTTCATGGGAGGATACCACAGAGGAAGCCACTGCTGTCCAAAAAAAACATTGCTGTACGTTTACAGTTTGCACAAGAGCCCCTGTATGTTTCACAGCAGTACTGGCAAAATATTCTGTGGACAGATGAAACCAAAGTTGAGTTGTTTGGAAGAAACACACAACACTATGTGTGGAGAAAAAGAGGCACAGCACACCAACCTCAAAACCTCATCCCAACTGTCAAGTATGGTGGTGGGGGCATCATGGTTTGGGGCTGCTTCTTTGCTGCATCAAGGCCTGGGCAGATTGCTATAGA